>NW_020897851.1:633783-634200 GCF_003984885.1 Neopelma chrysocephalum
GAGCTGTTCTGGGAGATCCCAAACTCTGCTGGGCTGGATTTAGGGATCTGTCCAGGGATATGTCCAGAGCTGTACTGGGAGATCCCAAACTCTGCTGGGATGGATTCAGGGATGTGTTCAGGGCTGTGCTGGGAGATCCCAAACTCCGCTGGGCTGGATTTAGGGATGTGTCCAGGGATGTGTCCAGGGCTGTTCTGGGAGATCCTAAACTCCGCTGGGCTGGATTTAGGGATGTGTTGCTCCTGGTCCACTGCCCCTGGAGCCAGCAGGAGCTGGGATGGGCGGCAGGAGCTGGGATGGGCGGCAGGAGCTGGGATGGGCAGCAGGAGCTGGGATGGGACAGCAGGAGCTGGGATGGGCAGCGGGAGCCGGGATGGGCAGTGGGATCTGGGATGGGCGGCAGGAGCTGGGATGGGC
>NW_020897851.1:634210-693243 GCF_003984885.1 Neopelma chrysocephalum
GATGGGCAGTGGGATCTGGGATGGGCGGCAGGAGCTGGGATGGGCAGCAGCTCACCCTGCAGCCAGAGCAGTGGCCCTGGGCACAGGGTTGGGCACAGGGTTGGGCACAGAGCTGCTGTGCCAGGCAGGAGGCAGCCCCAGGTCTGGGAGCCACCCCAGGCACACGTGGCTGGTGCAGGGAGAGAACGGGAGTGTTTTTAACATGAATCAAAGTTCTGTTATTTCCAGACTTGTCTGAGGCATAAATTGGAAATCAAACATGCAACAAGTTTGTTCTATCCCCGCTGAAAGGCTCCAGGCTTAATTTAGTCAAGGCTCTGCATTAATTTTCCTATTAAATGAATGCTTTCTTAAAACGGAGGGGGAACATTTTTACACTGATAAGATTGTTCTCTGAACCGTTCCTAATGAGCTGCTGTGCCATTCCCTTATGCCTCCTATTTATCTTGTTTAGATCCCTTCAGTTTTAAGTATTCCAGCCCTTCACTGCCTGTTAACAGTTTGTTTTACTTTAGCTGGGAGCTTCAAATAATTTTTGAAAGTGGCTAGAAAGCAAAATATTTTATTTCTTTAATTTCTTATTTTTTTGTTTAGCTGAGGGGATATGAAAATTGTTTTATCTATTAAAATTATCTTCTTTTATCTATTTTATTCATTATGTCTTATTTTATATTATATCTTAATATCTTCTTTTATCTATTTCCGTAAGGTTTATAATCCAAATTTCATTTTCAATATGTGGCTTTTGTTGTTTCCCCAGAGCTTTTTTCTTCTTGCCCCTGGGAATGTACTTGAAGTCCAGTGGGGTTTCAGAGGCTTGGCTGTTCTAGGACCACTCGTGGGCTGGTTGTAAGGTAATTTTTACATAAATAAGTGGTTTGTACATAGCAGAGGCAGATATTTATACCCTGATCTGCAGCAGGTGCCATGCAGGTAAGTCCCACAGCAGCCTGGGAATGGGTTATGGCAGCTTTACATTCCTTTCACCACAGTAAAAAACACTCACGTGGATAAGAAAATATTTATATCTTCTCAGAAACCATTCTTTTGAGCTGCCTTTAAAAAAGGAAGGATGAACACCGAGAGGAAAAAAACCCCAAAATCTTGCAAGATCAAACAGAATCACTTTAAAATGCTTCAGGCCAAAACAAGGCTTTTATTTTCTGACTGGCTAATTCAAGGTGACTCCCGGGGCCTTGAACATCTTAAAACATTGCTGTGATTGTCATTTCTTTTGGACAAGGGTATTTTGTGACCGTTTTGTGGGACTCACAGAGCCAGTTTCTGCCGTGGGTGGTGTGTTGCAATTCATCCCCTCCTTGTTCAGCCCAGTGCATCTCTTTCCCATCCTGTGAGACAAGACCAGACTCTTGCTCAGGGGTTTGGATGTTCACTGGGTGCTGTGGCATCTCCTCCCTCTCTTCTGATCCCAAGTTCTGGAGGAAAGAGCTGTTCCACAGTCCCCACGTGCCCCCGTGGGTGCAGGGGGGGTCCCTGGGTGGTGATGCCCAGCCTGGCTGGGGCACCACCCACGGCAGCTTTGACCTCACTAAGACTCTCCTCTGCCTCTATAAATTTCAGTTAGAGGTTTTCAGCTTCCCAGCACATTCTAAGGAATTGAACAAATTAGAAGAACTACTGAAGCAAGCTGGGGCCCTGCTTGCTGGCAGGCAAGAGCTTCCCTTGCCCTCTGCCAGGTAATGCCACCCTCCGCCCTTATCTGAGCAACGAAGGACTTTCACAACCCACTGATTCCACATTTTATTCTTTTTACACTGTGAAGTATCATAATATTCTTTAATAGTGTCATACTTGTATTTCACGGTCTAATCCACTTTTCTTTTCCATTCCCATTGTATTTTATGCAGCTTGAAGGCTCTGAGTGCAGAGAACGTGCTCCCGGGGCCATGGGGACGAGGCAGCGCTCAGACATTCACCAGGAATTGGCTTTTTTTTGTACTGAAACAGTGCAGATTTTGTGCTGTAAAGTATTATAATGTCCTGTGCATAACGTACACTTTCTTTACCTTTTCCATTATCTACTTCACAGCAGAGCACATTTGTCACTGGTTTTCTTTCCTTGTGGCTTAATGAGAATCTCGGGTTTTGGAATGTGCTGTTTCCGTCCTTTGTGTCTAATCTGTGCCCTCTATTTCTCTCCCCCTCTTGGAGATAAAACTGCATTTTGCTGTTGTTGCAGTTCCAGATGAATTTGATCAAGATACAGGAACTGACTCATCACCTTTTCTTGAATCTTTAGGAACTGCACTGGCACACGTGTCCTGGAGGAGACGGATCAGCACCGGGCACCGTCTGCTTGGGTTGCTAAGAGAGAACAAGGGGTTTATTGTTGTTTTCACCCACACTGAGCTTTTTTGGATCTTGATTCTTATCAAGAATCTTGATTTTTATCTTTTATAAATGGAGAAGGAGGGGAAAAAGCCGAGCTGATGATTGGGAAATTTTAGGAGAAGGCGAATGACAAAGTGCAATGCTTCCTCCAGTGTTTACAATGCCCAATATAATGGTACAGTAGTTGCTCTCTCAGGGGAGTTGTATTGGGGTCTGTGTTTACTTTTCTGTCCCTGGCAGTGCTGGATCCCTTCACATGAGTTGCTGCAGGCACCACTTTTCTTCCAGCATAATAACAGGGCTCATAACTCCGGCTTAATAATTTGCCTCGTAATTCAACTGAGATCTGTGTGGAGTTTCCAAAGGCCAGTCAGTCACACCAGGGCACTGGGAAGGGGGCTTTAAATAGAGGTTTTAACCTGGAGGAAGTGCTGCTCTAACAAGCAGGGCCACTTTAATCCAGATGCCATCACTGTATGCAAGGGGTGGTGGCAAAGGTCAGCGTGGATTGCAAGGGAATTGGAGCTGAATTTCTGCAGTGATTGTTTTTGCAACAAGCCTTGGCAAAGAGGCTCCTCTTCATGTGCTTGTAAACAACACGTTCTCCTCTTATTTTCAGCATCAGCTCCTGGCTGTTATTTCCTTGGGGTGTCATTGGCCCTTTTCCTGGTGGTCATTACAGAGGGTTGGGAAGGGAAGAGCACAGGCTGTTTCTGCTGCTTGGTCCAGCAGCTCCAGGAATAGGGACAGATGAGTTTTCTCTGGGTTTGCAGTGGTAGTTCAGTGCAGAGCAGAGGTGTGTGTGCTCTGGGGCAGGGTCAGATGTCCCGTGTGCTGCAGTGCCAGGGCTTTGGAGCCCTTTGTTCAGTGTTTCCTGGCACAGCATTGCCCAGCCCTTCACTCCCTCTGTGCTCCCTGCCTGCCCAA
Organism: Neopelma chrysocephalum; assembly: GCF_003984885.1. Classification (NCBI taxonomy): domain Eukaryota; kingdom Metazoa; phylum Chordata; class Aves; order Passeriformes; family Pipridae; genus Neopelma; species Neopelma chrysocephalum. The sequence continues at coordinate 637,490 of NW_020897851.1, forward strand.
GCAGTGATCCAGCAGAATGTCATGGCATGACCTACCCTGGATATCACAGAACCACAGAATGGGTTGGGTTGGGAGGGACCTCAAAGACCAGTTTGTTCCAATCCCCTTCCACCAGCCCAGGTTGCTCCAAGCCCTGTCCAACCTGGCCTTGGACACTCCCAGGGATCCAGGGGCAGCCACAGCTTCTCTGGGCAACCTGGGCCAGGGCCTCCCCACCCTCCCAGCCAACATTTCCTTCCCAATATCCCATCTAACCCTGCCCTCTGGCAGTGGGAAGCCATTCCCTGCGTCCTGTCCCTCCATCCCTTGTCCCCAGTCCCTCTCCAGCTCTCCTGGAGCCCCTTTAGGCCCTGGAAGGGGCTCTCAGCTCTCCCTGGAACCTCTTCCTCTCCAGGCTGAACAAAACAAGAAATAAGGTGAAGTCTTTTGCAGTTGTATCCAGAATTGCACTCCAGGTTCAGAACTGAGGATTGAATTTTACTTTTTGCCCTTTCTTGTACCAGGGAGCACCAGAAAAAATTTAACTTGCTTGGAGTCTGACCTTCCCAGACTAACTGGTGTGTTTAAATCCATAGAACCAGGAAACTGTCTCTAGTTACTTGTCCATAATTTGTTTTTTATCCCATGTACTGTTTGCTTTCCTGCTCCTCACAGCTCTCTTGGCTCTACTGCCATGACACTTGGTTTGTCTTTTTTCCTTTACTCTCTTAAGCCTCATTTCTGCTCTTCTCTTTTTATAAATTACTGAAATGATAATTTTATATCCAGTGCTGGGGCTGGAGGGGTTTTTGAGCATGATGATACTTTTCTGTGGAGATTCAGATCCCCTGTTTTAATTCCTGCTCAGGCCAGGGAAGTTGATTTTTGGGTTTTCCCTGGAAAGCAGCCTTAGCTCTGGCAGTGCTGCTCCACTCCCCACCATTGCCATGCAGCTCCCTCCCCTTCTGGGGTTTCAGGTTTTATTTTGAGCAAAAATCCAAAGATTTTTCTTCAGTTTGTTTTGCTTTGCTGGGTCAAGGTTACAGCTCCAACCTCTGCTATGGCAGGAAAATTTAAAGTGGAATCTTTCCCTCCCACTGCAAAGGATCCAGTAAAATAAAGGAGCTGTGGAGGGGAAGTTGGAAAGGGAAAGGAAAAGCTGTTGTGTTATGCAAAAGAACTTCCTTGTTTCTTCTATCTGTGTCTCTTGAGATTATAATTCTCTGACTTTATTTTTAACATTCAAGTTACTGGAAGAAACAATTCCTTCCCTCTGCTTTGTCAACAAGTAAATCCCATTTCTATTTTTTTTTTAAAGCAGGGTCTGGATGCATAGTAAATGTAGGAGTCCTCTGAGGGAAACATGGAGAACTGCAAATGCAGGCACGGCTTTCTTGCATTCATAATATTGCTGCTAACACTGAATTTCTGAATGCTGGTTTTTTATTTAATGGTAATTTTTGTTAGAACAGATGGGCTTGTATAATGTAAAGACAATCAATTCTCATACAAAAAAGATGATAAATGAAGAACAGAAAAGTGTTTCATATCCAGAAGAAATGTTAACATATTTATGTTACAATGAAGTTTCTTCTAATGAATAATTGCTGACTTACAGCAGGTTTTGTCATACTGAACTGTTTTCCTTCCTTTCTTCTCTCACAGGTAGAGAAATATTGCCTTTGAGTTTTGAGCTGTCCTTTTAGAACCCAGCAAATCTCGCTCCTGATTCGTGCTTTTACTGAAATAGGAGAGGATTAAGTGGCATGGTGGAGCTGTAGCTGCTGTGCAGCAAATACACTGTCCCATATTGGTATAAAAATTCCTAGGAATGTGAATTTATGTGTAGTTGGAGGGAGATGTTTTGGGTTACAGGGTTTAAACACGATTTATGAAAGGGGATGGAAAGAGGCATAAGGAAAGAAGAGAATCAGAAGAGTGCTGGGTTAAATTGTAGTTATTTTCTATTTGTCCTTCAGGAGAATGTGGCTGAATATTTAGAGAGCCCATATGGAAACTCTTCCCTTCTCATGGGAACATGTTCTCCAGCAATTGCAGCAGATTTGTGGCCAGGATTGAGGGAATTGTTCCAGGTCCAGCTGGGACAGGGTTTCTAAGGCAGCTCCTGGAAGGAGGAGGTCCCTGGTGTGGGTTCAGTCTCAGGGAGGTGACAGTGGAGGGAGCAGGGACAGGGTCAGGAGCCACCACAGGAGCAGCTTGGGCTGGGCCAGAGTCTGTCCTTCTGAAACGGGGAAGCAAAACATTTGCTTTGCTCCAGCACTCAGGAGGGCAAACAGCATTAACTTCACTGGAATATTAATGCCACTGGAATATTAATTCCCACCTGGAGGAGGGAAGAGGAGCTCAGAACAGGTGTGAGCTCTGGGTGTGCTGTCCCAGCGCCTCCAGCACGAGGAACACCCAGTGCACGGCCTGGGGACTCTGTTCCCGATGCCATCTGTGCCAGGAGTGTCCCCTGGAGCTGGTACAGATACTCACACTGAAGGTCTGCACCTGGGAAGCCCCAGCTGATGGGAAGGTTTCCTGTTAACTTTTGGGGACTGATTATTCCGCTTCTAAAAGGCAAAAAAGTTCAAATTGTTTTTCGTGTGGCAGCAGCAACATCAGCTGAAGGTTTGCTTGAAAACTGGTGTATCATTGCCTGAGAATGGACTTAAACCTTTCCATTTCCATTTGGCTCACCTTTGCAAAAATATTTATCACCTGAGTGCCCTTGTCTTGCTCTTGATATCTGAGATTTAAAGTTCTCTCCAGCACAGGATGCTGTGGAACGGGGAGGAGGATTTCAGGAGTGTTACACAACCCTCCTTCCTCAAAACATGTGGAGCCTGCAGCTCCCGGAAAGATCAATCAAAAGCCACATCCCAGTGGCTTATTAATCAAACAATTTCAGCTCCCAAGTATTTCCCTTGGGTTTGTTTTGTTGAGGCCGAGAAGCAAGGAGTGGAAATTACGCCTCATTTTCCCCATTTTGTTAAATAACCAAGAACATCTTTGAGATATGATGCTTAGTGTCACTTTTTTGGTCTCAGCTCGACCTCCTCGGGGTTCAGAGCCTTTGATGTCGTTCCATATTGTGCATCTCACAGAGCCTTTGTCTTGGAGGAGAATTCCTGCCTGACAGCCACTCACACTCACACACACACGCTGTCAAAATATTACGTGCAGCCCTAAATTATTTGGTAGCAACGGGAGAAACACCTGCTTCCTGAGAACATCTCTTCTTTTTAATCATCCTCCAAGAATTTTTTTGGGGAGATGCATTATTTAAAATGGTAACGACAACCTGATGCAGAAACAGGTAATTTTGGATTCTTCTTGTTCCAGTATTTGACATTCGGGTGCCTCGTTCTGGTTCCCTTTTCATGGTGTGCAAATGGCTGTCACAAGGTGAAGGAAAAAGTTCCTGTGATTTATCCATTACACCTGTGTAGGACACGATATACAAAACCTTTTAGGGCTTCCTGTGCAGCAAGAGCTGCTTTTTAATTATAAATACATATAAAATATGCAAAAAGGTAAAATTGACAGGAGGAAAAAGAGAGCAGGAACAGGAGGGATGTGCCCTGGAACCCCTGTGCTGTGGTAATTTTGGAGAATTAATGAGTATTATAATATTCAGAGGTGTGTTTCAATTTGATTGAAAAGTTTGGCACTTTAGATTGATGGCCAACTCTATTCAGAAAGGGAATTTTTCTGTATGACTGTCCAAATACTTGCTATGTAATATTTATGTTTGTCATGTGTATTTCTAGACAGAGAAGTTATTCAGATGCATAAATTTAACGTATGAAAAGCATTTTAAAATTCTCATATGTAGGTTTTAATATTATTTGTTGATTTATAGGGTTGGTTGGGTTTTTTTAGATGATTTTTTTTTTTACAATTTTATGGTCTCTGTGAACTGAAATACAAAAATAGTTGTGCTCCATTGTTTTTCTTGCCCAAATCTAATCCGAGGGGAGGAGGGGGAATTGGTCACGAGGTTTTTACTGTGTTAGGGGATGTCAGAGTGTTTCTGCCCAAATAATCCCCAGTGGTGGGTGGGAAGGGTGGGATGAGGGTGGGAGTGCTCGGGATGCAGCTCGGGGGTGTTGGAGCGAGGAGGATCCAGGATGAGGGGGCGGTCAGGGAGGGCCTGTGGAGCTGCCCAGGCTGGTTTGGTGGGATCACACTGACACAGGGTCTGATCTCCAGGGCCATCATCCACTGGAGGAGAACTGGCCCAGAGCTCTGCCAGGAAAAATCCCATCAGAGCGGGACCAGGTCCTGTTCCTGCTGTCACCCCCAGCTCAGCCAGGCTTCCTGGGGACAGCTGAGTGCTGGAAAACTTCAGAGGTTTGAAGACATTTCCATCTGCTTGTTTCTTTCCCAGACACCTCACCAGCTTGAATGACATTCCATTAACTCCAGAGTTTTCCTTGTTCACAAAGGAAGCAGCTGAGAAGCAGAGCCTGAGTGAAGGGAGGGATGGAAGCAGCTCCTGAACGGATGCAGCTCCTGCTCATGGGAATGGAGATGTTTTTATGACATCTGGTGGCCACAAAATCTCAACTCCTGTAAGTGAAAATGGCAGTTCAAAGCCTTGTGGAGAAAATAATCCCTTGTAAGACATACATGAATATATATATGTGTATATGCAGCTTACATGTACACACACATATATATTTATTGTACTGGACTTTAGTGTTCCCCACCATCTGTTGCTTTGGGTCTTTTGCATATTTATTATATGGAGGTAAAGGTGATCATATTATTAAAAAAAAAATCTATAAAATATATAAGATGGGGGAAAAGGAATATTTATTTATCCAGGCAATTGAATCAATTTTAGTGTAAAATATGTCAGCACAAAGATGACGTTGCTTGGCCCATGTTCAGCAACCTTTGAGGTTACACCACTGATCTGCACTCCCAGCACTGGCTGCGTTCAGCCCAGAAGCACAAACCATGTTGCTTCTGTGCATTTGGATTCATTATTTCAGGTTTTAAACCAAAAGGGCATTTCTGTGACTGCTGCAGGGCCTGGGAGGGGCCATGGCAGCAATGATTTGATTTATCCCTGGCCCCAGGAAATGCAGATTTGCTGCTGCATGATCTGATGTCATGTAACAGTGGCACTGGGTATGGGGTGAATTAGCTGCTGTAATTAAAAAGGGACCTTTTAGGGCTCCATCCAGCCTAAAACAAAGGGAAATACTTGGCTAAAAATTGACTTTAGTGGCTTGGATTGGGCCCCTTGTTCACTGTGCTTTTTACAAAATACCTACTACAAATCTAAGGACTTTGTAATACTCATCACAAGGGTTTTTTAGGCAAATGATATTGTTGGTTCTTGCCTGACCTAAATTATGATGATAGCAAGGAATGCAAAAAACCAAGTTAAATTACTCTTTAGCAGAAATTTCAGGGAATGGACACTTTTGCATGAATATTTCATGCAAAGCTATAAATAATTCTGTTGGATTTTGAAGATCAGAAAGTGACTACTTGGATGATGTAGGGCATTTATGTAAGGCTTTGTGCATGCTGTAAGAGACACGTTCATTCATGGAATTCAAGTCATGTGTGGGCAAATTGGACATTTTTCCTGAAATTTCTTTTCAATTGCTCTTTGTTTCAGTTGTTAAGACTGGAATAGACAAACACAGCACTGTCATTTGCCTCCAAAGTTACCTGAGAGCTGTGAAAGCTGCAATGTTTTCACAAAGCTTTGGCCTTTTAGGGAGGTTTTATTCAATATTCTAATCCTAGTGCTGAATATGTTGTGCTCATAAAGTACACGTTTGTTAGATTCCTGAAGCGTGGGTCCCTCTGAACCTTCATTCACATATAAAAATCAACTCCACTTGATGGAATTATGCTCATTATGAACTGACTTGAATGTTGGGGTTTTTTTCTGTAAATGGTAGTAATCTCTTCATATTAACCAGGAGAAAAAAGATAAGAAATAGAATTGTTTTCTCCTTATGTCACAGGATGGATCTTCTGGCAAACAAACAAAGAAACCATAAAATTATCTAAAGAGCTCGTTCCTTAAAACCCCCGGAAAACAACTGCAAGCTGAACATCAAAGAGCACAAACAAAATATTGCCACATTAAGGTCTCCTGCACAAAGGGAGCCTTTTGCTGTGTGCAATGTGCTTATCCTGCAAATGCTGAAGCAGCTCCCAGACCAGCAGCAGGATAATTCCTGCCTGTAGCATCTCCTGCTGCTCCCACAGGAGAGGAGAGCGGAGCATCCTCCGAGGTGCTCGTGGGGACTGGTGGCCCCTTCACCACCCCAGGGGGGTCCTACACCAGTGTCCCCACTGCTTTGGGGACATTTGCTTTGGGATCCACGTCCCAGCTCATTTCCAGCACTGGCAGTCCCAGGGATGCTGCCCAGAGTGAGCCTGGGAGATTTTCAGGTACCTCGTGGTGTCTGAGAGGGGGAACACAACCCCCCTGGCTGTATTGCAGGAGGGGAGGTGCAGCATGTCCCATGGCTCTGGGGGACAGTCCCCACCCTGGGGAGCTGCTGGGGCCTTCATGAACAGAGCAGGGCCCTCGTGTCCCTCAGCTCAGTGGAGGTGTCACTCCACAGGCTCTGCTTTAACCTTCCTCAGCACTGCACCTTACTGAGGTCATCTCAGTGAGAATACAAAATAGAACCACGGAATCATTGGGGTTGGAAAAGCCCTCTGAGACCACCAAGTCCAACCTTTCCCTCAGCATTGCCAAGGCCACCACTGACCCCTGTCCCCAAGTGCCACATCCCCAGGGCTTTTAAATCCCCCCAGGGATGGGGACTCCACCCCTGCCCTGGGCAGCTGTGCCAGGGCTGGACAACCTTTTGGGGAAGAAACATAGTTGAATCCTTCTGTTCTTCTCCTGACATGTATTATGTGTTCCAGTCACATCCTGCTTTTCTCTGCATAACTTTTCAGGAATTGCAATGGTCACTCAGTTCACGTTTTTTTTTCCTCCCTCTGTTTAAATTTAAATTTTTGCCTCTATTTTCCCCTGGTAAAACAAGGTTACTTTATAAAATTTCCAAGCTGTATTTCATTACCATTTTTCACCATCTATATGATCTCTTTTGTAATGCCAAATGTGCTACTTGTACATGATAAATCTGTGCAGCAGCAAAGAACTTTTCAGTCTCTCATCTGTTTGGAGATGAACTTTGGGTATGTCAGTGCTTGCATATTGATTTGATATTCCACAGAACAAGGACAAAGGGAAAGGATTTACAAAGCCAAGCAGTCAAAAAGGTAATTTATATGAAACAGAAATTTAAATAGGTGGGAAGGTCACAGGGGTGCAATAAAATCTTCCGTGGGGTTTAGATGGTAGATCTTTGTGCCACTGTGACTGAACCACCAGGATGAAAGGCAGGAATAATGTTGGGACCAAACCACAGTGGACAACATCTCCTGTGCCTTACTTGGGGAGATAAGATAAATAAAGGAGAGCTAAAAGGGTTTTACCAAATTCATAGTACACAAGACTGGCTTTCTGTCTGCACACAAATAACTTGGATTAGCAAGATGTGCCATCGCTTCCACCATAAAAATATCCAGTCTCACGTTATTTTAAGAGACTTTCAAAATAGAGTGGAATTAAAATATTTGTTTTAAACTCCCCAGGGAAAAGGTGCTGGGCTTCCTGCACAGTATTCCTTTTGCTTTTTATAGTCCTTCTCCACCCTCAGTCATTCAGCAGTTCCATTTCCCAAAATACCAGTGGTAACTCCCTCTCCAGTCTTTGCCCATGTGGATATTTGCTGTGATATCACTTCTCAAAATGAAGCCCTTCATTTCTGTCTCGCTCTTTTGGTACAAATGCAGCCTAAACTGTGGGTTTTAGACAGAATATTAACTGTGCTGGGGAGACAAGGCTGCCCAGAGAAGCTGTGGCTGCCCCACCCCTGGGAGTGTCCCAGGCCAGGTTGGAGCAACCTGGAATAGTGGGAGGTGTCCCTGCCCATGGCAGGGGTGGCACTGGATGGGCTTTGAGGTCACAAGCCAAACCATTCCATGATTCCATGTTCACTTGCTGTGAGTTTTGCAGCCTGGGAGGTTTTAATTTTCCCAATTTCTTGTCCCACAGTTTCACTTTGGTCCATTGACGTTTCCCTGTTATTGACCCCCGGCAGCCAAAGGCTTGGAATGGCAGGAGAGACTTAATGAGGCACTTTCCATGTCCCTCATGGAAAGTGGTTCAGGTTTGAGTGCTGCTGCTCTGAACCTGGGCTGATTTTCCTTCCCATCTCTCATAGCCAAAGGTAACATCTCAATGTGTGCTCCATTCTTGCTTTTATAAATTCAATAACCAGTTTTTTCTGGCTTCCCCCAGGAACCTCTGAGTGAAATTGTTTTCCTGTCCTGCAAAATACTTCAGAAACTTTGGATTCCTGATTGAGGTGAATGGTTTTGCTTCCTTATTGTTGCTTTCCCTGAGAGCAATATGTTCCATCTGCTGGGCGTTTCGAGGCACTTTGATTTGTATCGAGTTTGAAATTTAACTTTTTTCCTTATATTTCCAAATGAAGAGTGCTTTTCGGCTTCATTTTCTGCCATTTCAAGGTGTTCTTTATATCAGCCTTTTCACACAAACAACATTAGTTTGGGCATATTATGTTTTTAAATGAAAATATTTGGTTGAAAGTGTTGCAGCCGTTTTTTGTGCTTAACTTTTCTCTGATGGATGAGTGGATATTTTCCTTTGAAACTCAGAAATATGCTTATTTTCTAACAAAAAACAAAATAAAAAAAAATTTAAAAAATTATGTTTTATATTTCCAGGCTGCTGCTTGGACTGTTTTCCATCTCCTTCTAACACACGGAGCTCCATTAAGAGATTGGTAAACTCTTTAAAGAGCTCAGAGAAATTACCAGTTTTCCCTGCTCTCAGTCATCTCTTAATTCTTTTCCTTTTGAAGGATGTAAAATTTTCTCCTCTCCCTGTCAGGCTGTGTGTAATTAATGCTGTCTCCCTGTTCTCCCAGCTCCCACATCTCTCCCTTCCCTTCTCTCCATGGCACCGTTTCCTTTGCGAGTTTGAAGGGACTGATTATTCTGCTTCTAAAAGGCAAAAAAGTTCAAACTGTTTTTCGTGTGACAGCAGCAACATCAGCTGAGGGTTTGCTTGAAAACTGATCAGAATGGACTTAAACTTTTCCATTCCAGTTCTCTCTGGGAGACACACCTGGTTTAGGGGAAGGGACATGAGATGGGTTTAAAGTCCCTTCCAACCCAAACCATTCTGGGATTCTAGACCCTGCTCCAGCTCCTTGGGGGTCTGCAAGAAGGAACCTGGCCTAAACCTGGTCCCTGGAGGGACAGTTGTCACCTCCTGGAGGACACAGCTCACAGGGGACAGTTGCCACCTCCCAGAGGATGCAGCTCACATTCCAACGTTTGTTGTGACTTGGAACAAAACCTGCAGGAGCTGAGCCATGAGAGGTAATAACAACCCTTCTTTTAAAATATTTATATGAAATGACTGTGGTCCAGGGGGGCAGCAGCCGAAGGCTGGAGTTGGTTTTGGTTTTATGCGGTCAAAAGAGATTTTCTCCCGTTTTTTATTTTTAAGAAGTTCAATAAAAAATTAATATTTGTTTTTTATTTTTAATATGGGTGTTAAAGATTTAGAGCAGAGAACCTGTTTCTTTATGAGTGTCACAGTAAAGAGCTGCTTTGGCACTCGGGCTACACAAACCCCAAAGGTTCCTCATTCACCCACGGCCCCGAGGGTGGGGGTGTCGCTCTGCAGTGGGATGGAGAAGGACAATCTGTTGGCAAGAACAGGCTTTTCCTTATGGTTTCTGGTTTTCCAATATGTTCTCTGAGTACTTCCAAGCAAAACACTTCCTGCCAGCGAGCAGCAGAAAGGAAGTGTGGGTTCTACTTTAACTGGTGATCTGAGATCATGGGGGGGAGACGACAAACCCCAAACCCAAAGTCAGAACTGGGAACTCCAGTAATGAATTGCCATTGGCAATACAGGAGTGTGGTCACGGCCCCAAGGCTGCCAGAGCTCAAGGAGTGTTTGGAGAACACCCTCAGGGACAGAGTGGGATTGTTGGGGTGTCTATGCAGGGTCAGGGGTTGGACTGATGATCCTTGTGGGTCCTTCCAGCTCAGGACATTCCATGATTTCTATGAAAGGCTGCAGAACTTGCACCTCACTCCTGAGTATGATCTGACTGACTCAGCTGGAGATACCAGTTGTCCTGGTGTCTCCATATTCCTGGTTGTCCTAAATATGTTGGGAACACTTGGTTCCTTAATTTGGTCTATTAATAAACATAATTCTTGCTGATATGAGCAAAAATAAGTGTAAAAGCGAGAGCAAGTGCTGCCTTGTTCCTGCTCCACTGGCTGGACTCCACAGGGGATTAGCTGTGAGGGTGCAGCAAAATCCCCCTTTCCATCAGCACTGGGGACAGGAATCCTGTTCTCTGCACATTTACTTGATGTTGGATGAGATTTGCAGTTCATGGACTGTCACGATGCTCCTGACACAGCACAGGGACTGTCAGGGGCCCGAGGGCACAGCGGGTTCTGCAAATGTCTCAATTTGCAAATGCATTAATTATTGTTAATACTGTTGATGTTATGGTTGTTCCTGTTGTTGGTTTGTGTATTATTATTATTATTACTATTATTATTTACTCAGAGGGTGGGGAGGCCCTGGCACAGGTTGCCCAGAGAAGCTGTGGCTGCCCCTGGATCCCTGGAAGTGTCCAAGGCCAGGTTGGACGGGGCTTGGAGCAACCTGGGCTGGTGGGAGGTGTCCCTGCCCATGGCAGGGGGTAGGACTGCACAGTTTTAAGATCCCTTCCAACCCAAACCAATCTGGGATTCCATTATACAGCCATATTTTGCAAATAAAAGGTTATCGATTCCCTCGCTGGAAAGAAGGGAAGAGGAGAAGAAAGAAGTCTGCCAGATATTTTTTTTATAAATTGTTTTCCATTGGTTCTGCTTTCCTGGAGAGCATTAGGAATAATCCCCTGTCAGGGTGCCAGGGAGCTGCTGCTCTAAATGCAGCATAATGAAGTGGGCAGTATCTGCAGAGGTGCACAGGCATTAAAACTGCTTAAATGAGAGCAAACTACAGAGGGAAATTTTGGAAGGGCACTGGGGAATTTTATTTTCTGCATGGCTGAGAGGACAAAGGCCTTGGACAGTAAATACTGATGACAAGAGCTGTAGGACAGGACGTGCTGTGCTCCTTGAGTGCTTCTGCTCGGGCAGGATTGGTAACCCATCACCTTGGGGTTGTAGCCAGTCCCAGCTTAATGCCAACTAAAAAATAATAGAAGAGGAAACAAACAGCTTGGAGCTTAATGAGGAGGAAAAATGCAATTATAAGAACAGCTTTAATTGATAAAGGCAACATCAAGGTAGCAGAAGCTCTGCTTCTCATCAATACAGGGTTTAGTATCATGTATCAGCTACAAATTGATCACTGAGCTGCCTTTGCCAAGGCAGCCCTTTATTTGCTTGTGTTTTGTACTGTTGTGTTTGTGTTTAACTTACAAATATAGGTACAGACTACCTGGGTTTTGTTTTTGTTTTTTTTTTTTTTCAGGAGCTGTTCTCTTATTGAAAAGCAACAGAGAGCAGAGAGCAATGTAAGCAAAAGGAGTAAGACTTTGATCAGAGTCAAGCTGTTGTGCCCTCAAAAAGCCCAGCAACTCATTAGTATTGATTAGCTCAAGGTGACCTATTCTAACAATACAGTTCTTAGGATCTCAAATTCAAAATAAATGTAGTAAATAGAAGCCATTTGCTGCTCCCCAGTAACATTGTGATGATACAACTGGGTTCACACTGGAGAATAAATTACTGGCTGGTAAATCACAGTGGGAGCACAGGCAGGAATGTCTGGGGCACTGTGGTGCTATTGGGTCCTTTATTGATGGGGAGTGTACAAACCTCATTATCAGCTGATCCCAGGTGATGTGGATCCACAACATTTAAAGAGCTGTCACAGACTTTTTCCCCTAGAAGTTCAGTGTGTTCCTAATGCTCTTCTGTTTTCTGCATTTGTCTCTCAGTTGGTCGACTTCTGCCCAGGGGAGCAGGTCACCTAAACATCCTTAAACCCACCACGGATAAAACTAAGATCTTCCTGTTAATTCTTTGGAGAAAAGAGACAGTTTTGACAGAAAAAAATGGGGAATGGCTTCAAAGTGACAGAGGGCAGGGTTAAGTGGGATATTGGGAAGAAATTGTTTATAATGAGGGTGGTGAGGCCCTGGCACAGGTTACCCAGAGGAGCTGTGGCTGGGAGTGTCCAAGGCCAGGTTGGACGGGGCTTGGAGCAACCTGGGCTAGTGGAAGGTGTCCCTGCCCATGGCAGGGGGTGGCACTGGATGGGCTTTAAGGTCCCTTCCAACCCAACCCATTCCATGACTCTATTCTGTGATAAGAAGGACAAAATGGGAGGTCAATGGTGTGTTGTGATGTATTTCCAGCACCTGATGGATGAACATAACAGGGCAGATTTTTATTCTGGGTAATCTGAATAAAATGCACACCTTACGGTGCTCTCATGCTTTAGTTGTTAATACAACCCCCTTTGGCCAAAAAAAAGGCACTTTCTGTCTTAGACCCCACCTATCTTTTGATCTCACGAATCTTGCTCTCATTTCCCCTCTGTTTTACCCCTATTTCCATCATTCTACCAGATCACAACACATTTATGGTCTCTGGAGTGATCCCCAGCTCGCCAAGGAACACATTGTGTTCTCTAGGAAAAAGAAAAAGAAGCTCCTTATGTCTCATTAACTTGAGCAGATCCTGTTTGACACTGTGGGAAAGAACCTGCTGTGTCCAGAGCAGGACTTGCCAGGCTGAGCCTCTCCCAAACGGCTGCTATTGATGAGCAAACAAAGGGGGTCGGCCAAGGGGATGGTAAACAGTAAATCTTAGTGCATGCTCTGCTTGGGCAAACAAGGGATTAGCTGCTGAGTGTTCGTCCAGCTTAGCTGAGACCATTAAAATTACCCTGGTATTTAAAACTACACACGCTGAGGGAAATGCATATTCATTTTTTTCCCCTGGGAAAGCCAGATCATATTGAATCAATATTTAATTTTAGGGGACAGCCTCCAGACACCGAGAAATGGTGTGTGAGGCTCTCTCTGTCTCCTGGAGGAAGAAGTCAGGGGGCTGTTTGAGGTGAGCTCAGCCTTGTCAGCTGGGATGCTGTTTGCTCTCAATCATTTCCCACTGGCCTACGTGACTGTGATGGGACTGGAAGCACAGGGGCTGCTCTCCCAGCTCCCTGTTCCTCCCTCCCAGCACAGGGGGGGTAACCTGGGCAAGGTAACATCAATAATGCAGGACAGGGAAGTTGCTGTGCCAACTCTCCTGCTCGTTCAAGTGAGACTTTTAGGCTCAGTTTTTGAGCTCCTGGAGCAGGAGAAGGATCCCCTGGTCGTGCAAAGCCTCTCCTGCTGGGATTGCTCTGAGTTCCCTCTGCTGCAAACAGGCAGCCAGAGCACAGCCCCAACCAGCACAACTGGACAGGGTTTGTGCTTCACCTCCAAATTGCACCTTTCCTCTTCCTTTTAGGCCTTTTTCTGTTCATATCAAACCAGGAGAGATGTGGACTCTGAGGAAGTGATGTCCCCACACCTGGCACAGACAGGAGTTACCTTGCTGGGCAGTCACACAGCAGGTATTTCTCTGAGCAGATCCTGCTCTTGGGGCTTTTGTTCCCCAGCACATTCCTGTTTTATCTGCTCCTTTGGCAGAGGTGCCAGGCAGCACAATGAAACTCCTCAGGAAATGGAGACACAGAAGTTTTAATAAATGCAAGTTATCTAAAAGATATTCTTTTGTATTCACTTCAGCCATGTCAAGATGTTCCAGAGCTGAAAAGAGTAAAAGGAATGATGTGGATGTCAGGAGCGTTGATAAATTAATTGTACACAGAGCTGAACCAAGTTCTTAAGCAGATTTTATACTGTAATTCATGTTCTACAAGCCCAGGATGAATCATGAGAACTGCTGCTTGAGCCTGAAACAGCACTGGATTCTTCTGTAACAGCAAGCCTGTTGATGCACAGGATATCTGCTCTGCAGAATTCAGTTGTTATGTTGCATTTTGCCCCAAAGTAGCTGCAGGCAAAGGGTGATGCTGGAATCTCACCCTGCAGAGGTTGCTGAGGACTAAATAACAACGCTGTGACTCAGGGCCCTGTGATGGGACCCAGGGTATCCAGAGTACAAAGGAAGTTAAAGTGCTGTGGGCACAGTAATCATGCCCTTTGTCTTGGTGTGCAGGTGCTGTGGAGCAGATCTGGTGTTGCTGGAGTTAATAAATCACTCACTGGGGGAACAGCATCGTGGTCCTCACACAACATCATTAACAGGCCAACCTGTGGCTGCAGCAGGGAGAGGGTGCTTAATTAAGAGCAGGATGCTTCCAAGGCTCAGAACTGTTCAGGTCACAATTTCAAGCATTTCTGTTCTGGAATGTTAATTTGGGCTTTAGGAAGTGGAAGCCATCGAGGGGGGATCATGAAGTCCTGTGTCCCAAGGCATCAATGAGGCTGGGCTTGGACTTATCCTGAATTCTGTATTTCTGAGCATGAGGTTAAATCCAGATCCAGCCTGTCTGGGGAGAAAAGGACCTCTGCAAAAAGTATCAATGGAGCTCCACGTCGAGGCCTTGATGTCACAGAGTCATGGAATGGTTTGGGTTGGAAGGGACCTTAGAGATCATCCCATCCCACCCCCTGCCATGGGCAGGGACACCTTCCACTAGCCCAGGTTGCTCCAAGCCCTGTCCAACCTGGCCTTGGACACTTCCAGGGATCCAGGGGCAGCCACAGCTTCTCTGGGCAACCTGTGCCAGGGCCTCCCCACCCTCCCAGGGAAGGATTCCTTCCCCATATCCCATCTATCCCTGCCCTCTGGCAGGGGGAAGCCATTAAAGTGATATTGCAGAGCATTGCTCTGTTCTATAGGCAATTTGTGTTTAAATGCTTGTTTATTAGGAACAGCAAAAATGGGGTTTATGTGTTAATTTTATCCAGAGTTCTTGCCTATGGATGAGTGAATGTCTTGACAAAAATTGTTCTCTTGAGTTTTCCACCTTCTCCCTCAGTGTCCCTGCTTTCCTCCTGTAATTATTCAGCTTTCTGACTCTGCACATCAGGTGGGGTAATGTGGGGGAGGAGGGAGGATGAACAGTTCAATTAATTAAGCCAAGTTGTAGCAGATCATCATCATTTTTCAAGGTGTCAATTGAGAGATCTCTGGGAGGGATGCAGATGAGCCAGGACCACCTGGGAATTCAGGCTCAGTTTCCATCACAGCATTTCAGAGAGCTTGGAAAATACCTGGCAGGGTTTAATGTTAACCCCGTGATAGCTGTGAAGAATATTTGCAGGAGTGTCCTAAAAGTGCTGATTTCCATCCCTGGAATACAGAGACAGCCCAGTGACCTTAAGAATTTTTCTGCTGTTGTGCAGAGAGGATTTTTGTCGGGCTTTGATAAAGTAAGTCTTAAACTAGGAATTTTGACATTAATTAAAACATGGAATGCTGCAATTGGAGCAGTAAAGACTGGAAAGCAAATCTCTCATATGAAGCACAGAAAGATAAATGTGAATCCTGTTCAGCTCTGTGGCACCAGGTTTATTGGGTTTATTGCTTGATCACTGTTCATTCTGCAGCTGTTTGTTGTTTCAGCCCTATTTATTCTGCAGGTGTTTCTTTGGTAGCAAATCAGGGTGCAGTGGGGCAGCCCAGGGATGTTTGGCTGCAGCTTGGGATTTCTCTGCAGTCAGGAGGATTCTCAACAACACCCTGAAGTCACTAAAGGAGAACTTTTCTGGGACTCTGGAGGCTGCTGGAAGGAGTAGGAAATGGGAGTGGAATGACATTATGGAACAGGTACATTTATTTATATATTTATTTATGCTTTTTTTAAAAATCTTTACAGAGTTCTGTTGTTGTGGTTTTCTGTCTTAGTGTGAGAGATGGGAATTTCTTTAGTGTCTTTCCATAAAGTTTTATCTCTCTGCCCTGGCTGACTCAGAGCCTTGTACAGTGACTTTTATTTTAATTAATCCACTGTAGGAAGACTGGCAAGTGCAGGGCTGGCTGTCCAGGGGCTGCTTTAGCAGGAATATATTTTGCTAAATTGCAACCCCCTGGGCACAGGCATTAACTGTCCCCTGGCTGGTGTTTGGACTCGATGGTCCTTGAGAGCTCCTCCAGCCTGAAGGGTTCTGTGGTTCTCAGTGCTTTGCTCAGGCACCAACATCACACCTTCCTTCAGGAAGTGATGGAGCCTCATCCCAGAACTCCTTCAGCTCCTTCCTCCTCTGGAGAGCTGGAAGTTCACTCCAGAGCTTAATTTTTCTCCTTGTTACAACCCTTGATTTTTCAACCTTGGTTTTCAGCCAGTTTACTTTTCTTTTGTCTCACTTTGTCTTACGGCAAAAGTGTTTCTTCTCTCTTCCTTGTTTATTTACTGGCACAAAAATCCAGCTAATTTTCTAGGCTAAATAAGCAATTTTGTTTTAATCTCTTCCTCTGTTCCCACTTCTTGATCATCCATGCAATGCTTGTATACACTGAAATTCATCTTTTCTGAGCAAAGATGTACAAAATTATACATGATATTGAAAATTGAGTTCTTTGTGTTTCTGCCTATTGGAAAAATGATGTGTAATAGGATTTAACTTTTTTAATTGCAAATTCCCATTCTACATGAACCATGCTTGGTTTCCTCTTCTTTTACTTCTTACTGATGAGTTCCTGGTATTTAAAAGAAATTCTTGTTGTTGCTTCCAAAGAACAACATTTTTCATTTAACTCCAGACATGTTTCTATGTCTCCACATATAGTAGTAAAATTGAGTCATTCTGTGACTTAGCATCGTGTGGTTTGAATTGGATTATTTAGTTTTGGGGAATAATATTCTAATTGGATTTGGGAAAAATCTAATTTCTACTGACCTGGGGACTGTGGTTTTGTGGTGGATGGGGAAAAGACTTGTTGCATTTAATTTTATATATATTTTTATATATGTATATATAATATATGTGTATATATATTAAAAATATATGTGTGTATATATCACATACATGTAATATATACATATATATATTATATATATACATATGTATATTTTACATATATAATGTATATATATTATATATTTTATATATATTATATATATTTTATATATATTATATATTATATATTTTATATATAATATATTATATATATTATATATTTTTATATATATATATAATATATATATTACATTTTTTTTTTTACTATATATATATTTTATATATATATGGAAGTCTTTAACAGCACAGGTGCTTATAGAATAGAATCCCAGAATTGTTGAGGTTGGAAAAGACCTTCGAGTCCAACCATCCCCCAGCACTGCCAAGGCCACCAGTGACCCATGTCCCCAGGTGCCACATCCACATCTTTGTTAAATCCTCCCCAAGGGATGGGGACTCCCCCTGTGACAACCCTTTTGGTGAAGAATTTAATGCCTGACCAATATTCTAACGTGAGGCTGAAGATGAGGAGTTACAATTTAAATTATAGAGAGCTACTAGAAAAAGTAATGTGAACTTTTTTTTCCACTCTTGATTTTCTAATTTGTCACAAGACAGATGTGCTGGATTTGGGCAGGCTCTTGGGAGCAAGTAAATGAGGGATATTTCACCAGCTGGTAACAGCCTTTGAGCAGCTCTTAAATCTGAGCAGCTTTTATTTGCAGCCCAGATCAATGCCCCCGATGTGCCTCACTGGCTCTGTGTTAGACCTGCTGACTGGGAGGATCTGTGTCAGGCAACACTTTCAATATTTGTCAAACTGAAAAAAGAAACCAACTCAAAACCAACAAAAACCCTCCAGCAAACTTTTTGTCCCGTTGGCAACGTCAAGCTGACAAGCTGTGCAAGGCCCCCAGGGTTCTTGCCTGTTTGTGAGGATCTTGCTGGATGTTCCAGGGCTGGGGTGACCTGCTGGGCACCTCGGGGGGAGCTGCAGCCTCCAAAGAAGGCCAGGCAAGGAGCCAGCTGTGTTGGGGAATTAAGGTTTTCTAGGGAAGCTGTGGCTGCCCCACCCTGGGAGTGTCCAAAGCCAGGTTGGACGGGGCTTGGAGCAACCTGGGCTAGTGGAAGGTGTCCCTGCCCATGGCAGGGGTGGCACTGGATGGGTTTTAGGGTCCCTTCCACCCCAAACCACTCCACAACACCAAAGGGATGTGGGTTTTGTCAGCTCTGCTGCTCGTTTCCACCTGAGCACCATCAAGGGTTGTCCCCCTGGAGATGTTCTATGGTTTTTTATAGACAGAGCAATGATTGTCTCTCCTAAATGGAACTGATGCAGGTTGGACAAAATCCTCTTGTGGATGCCAAGCAGGAGTTTTTATGTTGCTTTTACAACCCTCTTGCTGCTTCTCTGGCTCTGTGTCCTCAGCTGGGTGCCCAAGGACTGGTTTGATGGCAGGGGCTGCTTGAAAGGAGGAACCAACCCCAACCTTTTTTTAACTCTTTAATGAACAGTGCTGATTTACTCCTTTTCCAGAAGCAGAGAACCTAAAGCTGTTTGGGATCCTGGAAAAGCTCTTTGGTTTTGTAAACATCTTGCATTTCACTTTTTATTTGCAAACTTGCTACTCAGTCACTCCGTGAGCTTTCAGTGCTCTGAACTCACTCTTCAGAGAAATAGAAATTTGTGGATCCTGCATTTGCAGAGCTGTGCAGTTGTTATATCAACCCTGGCAGTTCTTTTTGCTCAGTTTATGCTCAGACAGACTTTTGCAGGTGTTCTGGCCTGTGGCTCAGGCTGCCCAGCTCTGCTTCATCTGCTGCAAGTTGTATCATCCACGTATTTATTTACTGCATGGTAATTTTTCTCCTTTAATATTCTATTGTCTAATTGCAGTTAATTGTGGTTCTTAATCTTGCTAATTACCATAAATCATACTCTGCCAGCCATCCTTTCTTTCAGTGGCAATAAGGCTGGTTTTTTTTCCCCTTGGAAGGTGGTTGTAGTTTAATACCAGTGTCCCAGGAATGAAGGTTTCCTGGCACAGGCCATGGAGGACTGAGTGGCTCTGTGGGAAAGCAACACACTGGGTTAAAACTGAAGGACCAGAGAAGTCAGAGCCTGTAAAACACTTTATTGATGTGAATGGCAGCCAGTACAACTTTAATTTTATGTCTAAACCAAGGTGGCTAAATGTAAGACCTTTAATTAAAGCCATTAAAGCTGAGATGTTGCTGGCAGAGTGTTTGACAGGTGGAACGTTCCCTCTAAGCAATTACCATGTCAAGGGCCCTGTGCTGGCACCTCCACGGGCCTCCCACAGGAGTCTGATCCTTCCAGACTTTTCCTTCTGAATGCTCTTGATTTCATGGCTAATCAGCTGCTCAGATCACCATATTCTAATAATGTGCATAAATATGGTCAAACAAGGCTCAAAAATCCGTGTGTAGGTGTGTGCAAAGCTCTCCAGATTAATGAGTTTTGAGCCAAGGCAGGTTTGGACTTTGAACACTTTTTGTGTGAATGTTTTTGTGCTTGCTTGGAAGTGTTGGTGGGACAACCTGGCTTTGAGGTCTCAGATAATTCCCAGGAAATAGAAAATATTTGTATCTGGAGAGAATATTGAACTGGCACACTCTGCAGAATGCAGATTTACAGTTCAGCCGTGGGAAGGAGAGGAGAAAGAATTGCAAAGTCACTGAAAACACTCTCTGAGACTGTGATGAGGCAAGTTAACATGCAATGGGACTTGTAGGAAGATGACTCAAATCTATTTTCGATGACTAAAAATGAGTGTATAAAATGCTGGAGCTGTAATTGCCATCACTAACACCCAGGTTACGTGGCACAAATCACAGTTGTCTTTTGCATATTTGGGAAATAGAAGCAGGTGAAGTTTCCCTGTAAGAGCTAACGTTTGTTTCACTATAAAACTAACATTTCCATCCTGTGCTCTGGTGATTTCAGTCCCTTCAGATAAAAGCCATGACCAGCCTCAACCTTTGCTTTCCAGTGAATGAACTTAAGTTGCTCTTCCTCTTGGATTTGCTCGTTCCCACACGCCCCTGTCTGTGCACCCAAAGATGTTTTTCTTGGTCCTGCTTTGCTTTTGGGCAAATATTCTTGTTCAGTGCATAAATAACCCGAGCTGTGGACCCTCCCTGTGCTGGGGCTGTGCTTGCCCTGCCTGGGGTAGAGCTGCAGATTGACAGGGGCACTGACATTTTGGTTCATTTGGCTGCAGGACCTTTGATCATTGTGGGCTCAACCTGTGTTAAACATGACTTTTTGACTCATGGGGAGGTTGGGAGAGGGAGATGTTGATGTGGGAAAACTGCTGGTTGGCAGCAGAGAAGTCCTTTCCCTCCAACACTGACTCCTTCAAACCACTGAGGAAGATGATTTGGGCAACTCTGAATTCCCCAGTATTTGAAAGCTTTTTTTCTTCTTCATTTATTTACTTTTGCAACACCTTTAAATAGGAATAAGATAAAATATATTTTTGGGGCGAGTCGTCTCTGTGTTCATTATTTTATCATCTAACTGGAAAGATGCTAAAAATGTTCAATCCTTTGAAATCAATAAATCTTGAGGAATTTTCAGGACAGTCAATTTTATCTGTGTTCAGTCAGACACAGAACCTCTGAGGTAAGTGTCTTGCTAAAGAAAATATCTCCATGTTTAGAATGATAGACTCACAGAATGTCCTGTGCTGGAAGGGACTCACCAGGATCATCCAGTCCAGCTGTGCCCTGCACAGGACACCCCAACAATCCCACCAGGAGCCTCTGAAGTTCTCCAAATGGAAGAAATCATGGCTCAAAGTTCAGTTTTACTGGAGACAAAACTAAATCTGTCCCGATGATTCAGATCATACACGACATGAATCCTCTCCTTTGTTGGGATATGATGACCTGAATCTCCAGGTTTTCCTCATCCTCAGGTTGCTGTGACATGTTTGTACTTTCTAGACAAAGCAATGGCTTAGAAATGAATTAATTAACTCTTGGACATCATTTTCTTGTCTCCCTCAGATATAGATTTCAAGTCAGCATCAGCCTATTTAATTTACTGTCAGTGGTAGTTATTTCTTTATTGCCTCCTTGGAGAATTCCATCATTAATGAACAAATTAAGACTTCTGGTTCCATCCAGTTAGGAGTCTGACTTTTTCTCTCTGTGCTGCCTCCTGAGCATGTTCAGCCTTGGTGCCCCTTTAGCTGGATGTGGTTCCTACTCAGTTTCCTGCTCTGAAAAAAAAAGCACAAGCAGCATGTGGCAATAATTTAATTTTCACAGCTATTTAAGCAGGTTGGCAAGTTCATCCTCTCCTTCAACAGCCCCTTTTATACAGCATACAGGGGTGGATGGTCTATATTTTGGCATTCCTAAACACTTCTTGGGGTTGCTTGTCCCCCATGCGCTCACTGGGGTGGTGAGTGAGGGAAATGTGTCAAGATCCATGGGAGGAATACAAGGAAATCTCTGCTGAGGTTGGTTTGGTTGGAGAAGGGAATGAAAGGTTAGAAAAATCAGGGGGAATGTGTAAAGGCAAATTGCACAGTGACTGTTTCTATATTTAATCTGCCTCCTCTAATTCTCCCTCTCCTCCTTCCCCGTGTGGTTCCTGCAGTGCTGTTGCTCAGCAAGTTAATCCCATCAAGGCCAACCCATGAAACCACTTCACAGCTTTGCAGCCCCAGCCCTCCTGTGTTATTTAACCCAGTTGGAGCTCTCCCACGGCCTGGTTTGACTTGCTGGAGTGCAGGAAAAAGGCAAAGGGGAATCTATTTGTTAAGTGCAGCCAAGACAAGGCCTTGTTTGCTTCTGAAACTGAGAAAAATGAGTTCAGCCTATAGCAGATGTGGATGCTTAGAAGAAGTTAAGTCAGGAGACTTCCCCAAAGAAAGATGTCTTTTTATTTTTGGGAGTATCTTAAGTTCTTACTGAAGATGGTGGTAAATCACTTGGGATTAAGTATAACTTGTATTAGTCTTAAAACCAGCTACAGATTTATTTGAGCAAGAACTTCAGGGTTGCAGACACTCACTAATTCTCTGCTGACTGCCCTGGGAGCAGGTGCTGAGCTCTCTGGAAATCTCTGTAGTCAGTCCTGATGTTTGGATCTTCCAGACTTATGTCCATTTATTCATCCTGTGATTCTGCTTTATTAACACTTTGTCAATAACTTTTTTGACTCTCTGCAAAATAAATCTCCTAAATTGCAGAGCTCTGTGAGAGTTTTCAATTATACATTACAAAAAAGCCAAGAGCTCACTGTTGTGTTCCTCTGCCTCCCTACTCCTAATAAATCACGGGATCAGACACGTCCTTGTGCAGATACTCTGCTGTTTCTGAGGAGCAATGATGCAATAGGGTTACTAAAAAGGGCAATAATATAGATTTTCTTTAGCCATTGTGTCATCAGAAGAGTGTAAATCTGACCAGTTTGAAAAATCCAAATCAATTTATTGTGTATTATGAAAATTCCTTGATGTATTTCCTGTGTTGCAGAACACTGTAGCCTCTGAGCACTGTGCTTTGAAAAACAGAGCTGTTGCTTGCAAAGAGATTTTCCTAAATCAACTAAAAGCATGACTATAAAAAAGTGAAGGTGGCAAAGGACATTATTTCCCCCCAGTTTTGGATCAGACATCTTGTATTTTAAGAAGAGGAGGCAGTGGAGAAATGTTTTCCCCGGTGGTGATGTCCATAAATTCTCCACGAGTTATGTGATACTTGAATAAAATGACTGCTTTGTTTGACCAAAAAGCCACCCCAATACACCTTGAATTCCAACTCTGTGGAGGTTCTGTAGCCTTCAGAAAATGTCCTTTGTGACTCTTCCCCATCAGTGCTGGCAGAGCAGGGCAGTGCCTGGATTTTACCTCAAGGGAGGATATTTTGACAAGATGTTCTGATAAAAGAACTTGGGGTTCAGTTAGGACTGTTTGTGGGGTTTATGGGGTCTGGAAAACTGAGTTCTCCTCTCTTTTTGTGTTTCCTCTCCCCTGACCTTGCAGCTGCTGGTTTTTGGGGTGGTTTTCTGAGGCAGTGGCAGCTGAGCTGAGGGACAAAGGCCGATTCATTGCTTGGCATCCTCAGAAGGAGAGACTGGAGAAGTCAAAGCCATGGGATGGCTGCAAGTGTCTGGAGCAACAAAGCTCTTCCAGGCTTTGTAAGAGGGGCCGAAAAGCCCAAAAACAGCCATGATTTTTTAGATCTCATCCTCCAAATGAACAAAATTGGACTGGAAATCAAAGTGCCTGAACCAGCACAGTGCCAGAAGTGTGTAGCTCTATCACAAACACATGTTCTCCTGTTATAGCTTCCAGCATCCATTGGATTTTGTGTTCTACCAAGTTGAAGTTTCAGTCAGAAAACTCTGGCAGGAGACTCATGACACCCCAACGTGACACTACCCTTTACTGAAGGCAAAGATGTTATTCCAGATTTAACACAGGAACTTCAAAATAGGCAGAGTTGTTTGTTATTTGTATTTTTTTCCACAATAAAAATGTAACTTTGTTGTATGGAAAATTCTGGCAATAATTTATAGCCCTACCATTGCAACATTGATTTATTGCAGCCAGAGTGAGGCAGTTGACTAAGTTACTCAGCAATGGTTACAACTAATGAGCAAAAACCTGTATGTTTATATATAAATTCCATGGCACTATTTCCAGTATTACTTGTCCTGGAGATTCCTAAATTAATATTGATTTTTATTGCCAGTAACGTGTTGGTTGTTTAGCTTGAATCCCTTTTATGTGGCTCCTTTTTGCAGCCAGTTGCCCTGTCTGAGATGTGTTTGAAGGGCCCCAGTGAGCTCTGGAGGTGGCTCCAGGCAGGGGTTGGGGCTGGAGGGCACGTTCTGTGCCCCAGGCAGGCTGCCCTGCCTGGAGATTTTGACAGTTTTAGGTGTTATACAAGGTTTAAAAATTATCTTCTGGATGATGCATCAAGTCTTGACCCTGCTGGAGGCAGCTCTGGTGATTTCCCTGTGGAATGTTGGCCAGGGCATGGAGTTAAAGGATCTCCACTGCTCCAGGTGCTGCTGTCAGGAGGGAAGTGCTTTAAAATACTCTTTCCAGGGCACTTTGGAGTGGAAAACATGGCATTTTTGGCAGTTGTTCTTCTACAGTCCCCATTCCTGGAGGGATTTAAAGCTGTGTGTGGCACTGGGGGACACGGGGGAGTGGTGGCCTTGGGGGAAGGGTTGGACTTGATGGTCTTAAAAGTCTTTTCCAACCCAAATGACTCTGTGATTCACCAAAGCACCGAGTTCCCCAAGTTCTGCAGCCAGTGGGAATCCTTTCCAGAGGGGGTTTGTGCGTCCCAGCGTGGGGGGGTTTTATTGCTCCACTGGGAAATGGAAAATTTTGAAGAATAATCGAATTTCACTCGTGGTTTCCCATCTGAGAACCAAAACAAAGCCAAGGATGGAGGGGTGGTTTGTGGCTGGGTGGGTACCCAGTTCACAGTTCTATCTTAACTTTAAACCTAATAGATCTGGGTTTTATTTCTCCTGTATCCTGTACACTGGAAAAAATGGGATGGGGAAAAGTTTCAAAGCTGTCTTATTAAGTGGGCTCTTTTTGGAAGAGCAGCAAAACAGGTTGATTCTCAGAGTTGCTAATTGCTCAGCAGCTTTTATTGACAGAGTTTGAATTTCTCAACTGTACAAGGCTTTTCTGTTACTCTGATATTTGAAATAATTTTATAAGATGTCTAGTTAGGTATTGAATATTATGAACTGCTCAGAATTCAGTTTTCAAGGCTTGCAGATGAAATTTGAATTAAGTGCTGAACAAGGATAATTTCAACTGGGGGGGAAGAAAAAACCTAAACCCATCAAATGAGATATTAATTGCAAATTATTCATTCAGATTTAATCAAAAATTATTTTTTATACAGTAAGTAAAAAGTATATTAATCTACTTTTTAAAACTGGCTTATGGAAATTAATACAGAAATATGTTCTCAATGGAAAATTGTAGTGCTTCAAGAATAGTGTATTGAGAGGGTAATGAATACATTATGAAAATGTAATTGCATATTTTAAAGGCATTATCCAACTAATCATAAAATTCCTCTGGCAAATAGTAATTAGGAAAATGTTTAGATTTATTTAAGTACAGAAATTGCGAAATGACAGGAAAGGTCAGAACCTCCTGTAATGGAGAAGATTTGACTGGTGGGTGACCCTTAGGGTCCTAATAAATAATTATTGGAGTTCTCACATTTAGAGATGGAAACTGAAGAATCTGTTTTCTTGTGTTTGACCCAGCCTGGGAGCTGAACTCGAGAGGTGAGAGAGGGATGAACTGGCAATTTATTTGGGGAAATGTCAGTGCCCAGCCCTGGCTCAGCCTGCCCAGGAATGAGCTTTGCCCTGCTCAGATTTTCAGATCCTGTTTTCATGTTCAATTACCTTCCCCAAGATGGAGATAATTTTAACCTCCTGATTGCAGTGAAGGGCCTGGCACAGAGTTAATGTTCTCCTGGCACCCAACCAGTGCTCTCATGGAGCTTTCAGTGCTCCAAAACCTCCCGTGAAACTGTGCTGGAATTTGGGCAAATTATCTGTGATTTTCTGCCCTAATGGTTTAATTGCCTCTTGGTGGGTGGTGTGATGGGCAGGTAAATAACCTCTAATTTTTGCTTAAATAGCTATTTTTAAAACAGCCTATGTGTGTATTTCACTTACTTCTGAAGGTTTATGTGCATGTGTTTCCTAAAACATGTTCTGTGTCCCTCCCTCACCCCATAATGCAGGAGTGGAAATGAGGTATTTTCATCATCAGGGTCAGACCATTTGATGGAAGAGGAGGAAAAATAAAAGGAGGAAAAAATGTAGGGGGAGAGGAACCCAAAAGAGTATTGAATATTGATTTTTAATTTTTTTTTGTGAACTTTGGCTGTTTTTTCATGAGTGAGTCACTTGGCACAGGAGAGGATCAGAAGATTAAATTCAGCAGTATCTACACTGCACACAGAATTGGGATTTTGTGCAGACCACGTACAATTTGGCCCCAGGACCAAGCTCCAGATGCAGTTCAAAGCTGTCAGAAGCACCAGGAACTGGTTGGGATCATATTCCCTTGCATTATCTGCAGGCTTTAATATGGCCCAAACGAATCTATTTTTTTAGCACTTCTGGAATGGAGACACTAATCTAATTTCCTCTTAAAGAAGTGGAGCTGATGCTCACCAAAACTGCTCAGCGAATGGCATTAATATCTGGTAATTAGGATTGATTAGAGGATTTGTTTCTAATCCACTCTGTCTCTCTAATCACAGCACTCATGTATAATCAGCCTCATCAGCTGACATTGAGGTGCTACTGTTGAAAGACAAAACCCTGGGATGGTTGCTGGTAACAGGTTGGGATTTCCTGGGGACAAATTAAAACACCAATTTTTGCTATGACAGCTCGTGGTCTTTTAAAAAGCTTTAGCAGAGGCTTTGCCCCTGTGCAGCTGCATTAACTATATCAGTTATATTAGAAGGCATTTTCTCCCCCAAGGCTCAGGCAGTGGGACCAATTTTCACCCTGTTTTGGCTCCTGGGACCTGCCCCTCCTGGGGGAGAATTTCTGGGTGGTCTGGGGTGGGATTTCCAGTCCCCCTCTCTGTGCTGTCACCCCAGGGCACAGCTCAGGGTGCTGTGGTGGCTCTGGGGCACCAGCACAGTGGTTCTTGTGGTGACTGCAGTGACATCCAAGCCCAGGTGACTTGGAAGGGTCCAGATTTGCACCATTTGCTGGGAACCATCCCTGAACAACTTTTGTGCTGTGCTCTGCCCTGTAACCACTGGTGGGCTGGGCTGGAGCTTGGCTGGAGCTCTGAGCATCCCTGGGCAGTGGAAGGTGTCCCTGCCCTTGGCAGGGGGTGGCACTGGAGGGGCTTTGAGGTCCCTTCCAACCCAACCCATTCTATGGTTGTACCCAGAGGGACCGGAGAGTTTGGATTGACAGGAAGCTGAACATGAGCCAGAGTGTGCCCAGGTGGCCAAGAAAGCCAATGGATCCTGGCCTGGCTCAGGAACAGTGTGGCCAACAGGGCCAGGGAAGTGATTCTTGCCCTGTACTCAGCGCTGGTGAGGCCACCCCTGGAGTGCTGTGTCCAGTTCTGGGCCCCTCAGCTCAGGAAGGACATTGAGGGGCTGGAGCAGGTCCAGAGAAGAGCAACGAGGCTGGGGAAGGGACTGGAGCACAAGTGCTGTGAGGAGAGGCTGAGGGAGCTGGGGCTGTTCAGCCTGGAGAAGAGGAGGCTCAGGGGAGACCTCCTCACTCTCTGCAACTCCCTGACAGGAGGGGGGAGCCAGGGGGGGTTGATCTCTTTTCCCAGGCAACTCTCAGCAAGACAAGAGGGCTCAGGGTCTTCAGCTGTGCCAGGGGAGGTTTAGGTTGGATATTAGGAAGGAATTCTTTCCAGAGAGGGTGATCAGCCATTGGAATGGGCTGCCCAGGGAAGGGGTGGATTCTCCATCCCTGGAGGTGTTTAAGGACAGACTGGATGTGGCATCAGTGCCATGGGCTGGGAACCACAGCGGGGTTGGATCAAGGGTTGGACTTGATGATCTCAGAGGTCCCTTCCAACCCAGCTGATTCCATGATTCTACCCCAGGCATTGCTAATCCCCAGAATTAAATTAATTCTGTTGCAAGGCTGAGTTTTCCCACGTAACATCACGTCAGCTTTCCCTTTGAATTCAGCCTAGAATTGGGTATCTGTGCTCTCAGAGTCAGTTATTCAGCTCTGCACCTCCTGAAGCTCAGCAGTGTGCACTCAGTGCTCTCATCTGAGAGCTGCCTTGGCATTGTGGAATAGGCAAGTTAGGGAAAAACTCCTTTGATCAGATGCCTTTGTTGCTGAGAAGAGAGAGCAGAGGAAACGCAGAGGAAATTTTTTTTCCTAAAAGTTTGGTATCTTTCAAGATAAATTTAAATAATTCATGGAAATTTACTGCCTGTTTCTAATTAAATCTAATCTTTCATCACATGTGATCTACCTCGGAACAGTTTCTTTATAAGATATTTTTATATGCATATTTTTGGCCTGTAATTAATGTGGATTTTAAAAATATTCAAGCCAACGTTCTCTGGGTAAAGCTTAAAAAAAATAGGTAGTTTTTCTCCACGCTGATTTAGTGCTCTGAATCAAAAGAAGCATTCCTTGGTTAAAGGTTAATGCCTTTAAAGCTGCTCATGTGAACCTCTGGGATACCTCTGGAGTCCTCAGAGGATCTATTTCTGTATTCGCCTCTTGTGACATTATTTTGCTAAAACTAGGCTGAGTTAATAACCTCCCTAAAGCAACCTAATTTGCTGAGCAGTACATCTTGACACATTTTTATTAGTAAAAGCAGCACTCCAGGCTTGTTTGTTTGCATATTGTTGTCCTATTTCAAACACCAGTTGTGAGCTCTGTTGTCACTTGAACTGAGCTGTTTTCTGCTGCTCTTGGAATCCATAATTCTGGAGTTGAGGCCGTGGTTGGGGCTGGGGAGGATGCACAGGGGGCTGCTCTGCCTGGCACTGGTGAGCAAGGCAAGATTTACAGAGCCAAAGCCCCAGCAGTGGTGATAGTCAGGAGGATGCCTCAGGATGTTTCCTGACTGAAAGCACCACCTTCTCAAAAATACATTACCTGGCTGTGACCAAATCCTTCCTTTCCCTGACTCCTCATTCTCTGCTCAGCTTTATGGGACTGCTGAAGACAAAAGGGAATTTTAATCCCTACAGTGTGTTGGGCTGGGATTTCTCATCCCTCCCTGCATATTGTTATTCAGATGCAGACTGAGTTTATGCAGGTCTGTAATTCTCAGGCTGTGCTGCTGCTGCCTCGTGCCAAAGGAGGTGGGGACAGGAGGGGCAGAGCTCTGCTCCCAAGGGACAAGTGATGGGACAAGAGGAAACAGCCTCAAATTGCACCAGGGGTTGGATATTCCCAAAAAATTCTTTGTGGGAAGGGTTGTCAGACGTTGGCACAGCTGCCCAGGGCAGGGGTGGAGTCCCCACCACCCCTGGGGGGATTTCAAAGCCCTGTGGATGTGGCCCTTGGGGACACGGGGGAGTGGTGGCCGTGGCAGTGCTGGGGAAGGGTTGGACTCGATGGTCCCAGAGGGTTTTCCAGTGGTTGTGATTCCAAGACTCTGGGTGTTGATGTTGCTGGTTTTATTGCTAGAAACTGCCCAGGAGTCCAGATTTAATCCTCAAGTTTGCTTAAGTTCTGCTAAATTCTGCTAAACCCATTTCATGCATTTTTCTGTGGCTTGGTCTTCCTGGCAGCACAGGATGAGCTCCAGTGCATTAGCTGGGTCTTTTTCATCCTTATAAAATTAATCTTCACTCAGTCAAAGAAAGGAGGATCACCTTGGACAGCATTTGCATCTCAAATCAAAGAGCAAATGGTAAATCCTGCCCTTGGACCCCCAGGCAGAGGAGCTCCATGGCCACTGATGTCCGTGGGCAAACCTTCACAAGCTCCAACCAACTTCAGAATGGACTCGAAAAGAAAACTTAAAATATCACAGTGCTGCTTCTTGTTACTTTAATTGGGGGATATTTTAGCTGTGGGAGCCTAACAGTTGCAAATGAAGCTGCTTGGGAGACTTCTGGGGTGTTTTACATATGCAGATATGCTTTTTCTATGTGCCAATTTTTCCCCAATTTTGCATATTTTAACTATTAAAATACAGTATTAATACCTGATGTGATACAAACTTCACTTGCAAATGTTGGTTTCATTCCTTTGCTTGTTTGTTTCTCTATTTCTGAATTCCCAAAGGTTAAGAAAACCAACCATGGAAGAGCTTAAAACAGAAGCTCTAAATGTATGGTCTGGGGCCATAGGACTGAATTTTGCTGGGGTTCCACCACCTGTAATTCTCAGGGGTTGGGTGATTTTTGGTTTTAATTATATTAATTGATTTTTTTTAATATATAAACTTTTTCTTTCGTGTCAATGAGCAGCCACAAGTGCAAAAACACAGACTGGCATTTAGGAGCTAAGTTATAAATTCACCTCAGCAGGAAATCTTAGTTCTGTTGTTCTTGGTTTGGATTTTTATGAGTTTATTTTGAACTGTTGTAAAGGGAATTCCCTGGGAATTGTGGTACAGCTTCAGGCTGAACTTTCCTCTTGCCCCAAACTGGCACCCTCAGTTAATTTTGAGAGGCAATGGGCTTTGCAAAAGCATTTGGAAGATGAGTTGGAAGTTCCTGCTGGTTTTCCTTTTCCATGTGTTTGTGTTGCACCCCTCAGGGAATGGGGATCCCAGGCAGGATGTTGGGTGAAGACACCTCACCTCTCTGGGGGGACTGGGGACACAGGAATGTTCCCTGCACTCAGAGAGGGCAAAAGGAGCAAAACCTCTTCCTGTGTCCCCTCCTTCATTGCTGTCCCCGTGCAGGAAGAGATTTCTCCACTCTTCTCCCTTTTTAGCAATAATTTCCTGTAGTGCACAAACCCCACTTAGGTTTAATTCCGGATGTCTGGATGCAGGAGCCTTTGGTTTCCTGGATAGAATTCCATCAATGTGCATTCTCCAGTGTGAGACTGATGCCCCTGAACAACAATAATGTGGTTTCACGGGCGGCAGTAGAACGATGAAATTGTTCTATTAAGTTTATTCAAGCGTAATAACTCCTGCTAATAAATTAGAAAAGGAAAAAGAAAGGGAAAAAGCAAAGGTTCCTGTGCAGGATGTGTAATGGAAGCAGCTCCAGCCATGTCAGGAGTATCTTACAGTCTGCAAACTGGGTTTTTCCAGGATAGGTTTTTGAGTTAAACTGTTGAAGGCAGGACTGAAAATGACAAAGAATCAGAACATCATCGTGTATTTTTATTAACAGATGGGTGGAAACCTCCCTTAGCACTGTGGTAGCTGCTGCCACTCCCAGGATGGCATCCCATGAGATACTTGGGGACCTCTGTGTCCATCCATTATTCAGTTTATCCAATATTCCCTGGCTAAGGAAACATTTCCAACCTGAGATTTCAAACAGCACAGTTAAAGCCTGAGATGGTTTGTGCTATTTATAGATTTGGCAACTCACCCTTGAACATTTTCTGTGACTCATCAAGTGTTATCTGGGTTTGTATCACTTAGATCTCAATGGCCACTTCCCTGTGTTGTGTGGCTGGAGCCTGTGATGGGGTTCTGATGAGACAACCTGAGATAACACCTCCTGGGACAGATTTCCTTTATCTGATTATACTTTCAGAGGAACAGGAATTAACATAGGACAGATTTTGCTTCAGGAAACCACAAAAATTTTAGGAGGAAATTATCCCGGTGTTTTCAGGGAAGCAAAAGGCAGGGGAAGCTCCAGGGGGTCCCGTCCTGCCCCCAGTTTGGGTGACCATGGAAAAGCTTTGAATCTGGCTGTAAAACAAAGCAGCCACCTCCAAAGAGAGAACAATTGCTGGGTTTGGGGGTTGTATTTTTTCCCTTATTTCCTGCTATCTATGCTTGATTGGGAAAAGTGCCTGGGAGAAACAGAGCTCCATAACTCAGATTGGATGGCTCATCCTTTAGCAAAGAATGTGCTCTGCACTCTCCAGGGTATTAAGCAAATAAATATAAAAGGATTAACACCAGCTTGTGTGGCTACCAAGAAGTTAAAGCATTACTTAGAGCAGTAAAAAGGATGTGAAGATTCAGTGCTGCTGTGCAGGGCACTAAATAACAGCAAATTAACTCATAAAACATGTCAGGACTTGGTACTTCAGCCACTCCAGGCCTTGGGCTGTGCCAGGGCTGAGGCTCGTGGGCACCCTGGGAGGAGTGCTCAGGGGTGGAAAGTGTTTGTAAGACACTTACATAAGCCAGAGATGGAGGAACTTTAAAGTAGATGTCTTTTTTTCTTTTTTTTTTTTTTAATGACCTTACTATAAGTGCAAGTGTCTGTTCTTCATGAAAAAGGTTCTTAAATCAGGACTGGGGGAAGGAGAGAACAGAAAAACACTCCTGCTGATGTCAACTTGAGGTTTGCTCTATAAATCTGACTCATTGGGAGGTTGTTAAACACCAAAGTGGTGTTTACTGTGGCTACTCCTGTGAAAGCTGATTAGGGTGTTTGGAAATTTTCACTGGAGTGTAGCTTTTCTAAAATACTTTCAGGATTTGGGCAGCATCCTGGCAAAGGGAGCACTCTCCTCCTTCCCCTCTCCTCCCTGGCCTGGTGGTGGCTGGAGCAACCACAGCAAGTGTTTTGTTAACACATTTGTGGGGGGATTGTCACAGTATTTTTTAGTGGGAGAGGAGGAGAAGGGATGCTGTTGGTTTTATTTTTTTTTTACCCACAATGATCCATCTCCTTCTCCTCCACTGCCTGTGCTGGGTGTGCTTTGTTGAGCTGTGGCTTCCAAGCCCTGACCTGGGAGCCTCTGCTGCTCAGGTTCCTCCCACCCCTCCTCTCCAATGTGGTCTTTCCTTCCTCCCAGGATGTGGAGTGGGATATTTAGTTTGCCCAGAGAAGCTGTGAGCAAACAGCTGCCCCATCCCTGGAAGTGTCCAAGGCCAGGTTGGATGGGGCTTGGAGCAGCCTGGGATTGTGGAATGTGTTCCTGCCATGGCAGGGGGTGGCACTGGATGGGTTTTAAACTCCAACCCAAACAATTCCATAATTCTATGATTTTTAGTCTTGCCTCAAGGCTGAGAAACATTTTTATTTCTGAGCAATTTTAGCCATTGGAAGAAGTGTTTGTGCAGCTCCAGCTGCACCTACAGACAGCTCGACCTGTCCTTGGCAGTGGAGAGTTGGCAGAGTGGCTCCTGCATTGGAATTGGTGTCAGACAGCCTGGCCTCTGCAAGGAGGGCAAGGGCTCCATATTCCTGTGTCACAGTTATTTATCAAATCCTAAGGGGGGGAAAAAAATGTGTGAATTGCTTGGCTGTAATTCAAAATTGGGGGTGAGTCCCCTTGATCTCCACCTTTGTGTGCCAGCCTGGGTGCCCTGCTCTGCAGGATGGAATAACAGGGAAGGGTGTTTGTGCTCCAGATAAGAGAAGCTGATTCATCAGAGTAATAAGATTATTAATTACACACCAACTGGAGGTTATTTTGTTCAGTCAGCCGTGGCCACTTGTATGAACTCATTCCCTTGTCTGTAGATGTAAACACTCTCCTGTTGTTCAATAATCCCGAAATATTTTTTGTGATGATAAATTTTATTTAAGGCCAAAGGAAAACCTCACACAACTTTTGAGCTCATGACTTTCAGTGAGTTGAACACACTTTTGTGGTTGAGTGGAGAAGCTGTGAAGTATCTCTGCTGCATCTCAAGATGGTTCATTTGTTGTTGGGAGTACAGAGGAGATGCTCTGGGTGACCTCCTTGCAGACCTTTCATGTATGGGGACAATATGCAAATTTGTCCCAGGACATCATAACTCTGAGAGGCCTAAAGATCAAGGCAGTGAAGCTTTCACAGGAGCCCTGAGTTTGCTCAAGGCTTTGTGGCTCCCTTTTTAAAATTCTGGAGCATCACTGTTTTTCTCCGTGGGATGTCAGGTCTTATTAATGTTGTATCTGAGCATCTTATTAAGAAAGTAATTCACTAATGTCTTTGTGGCACCACAGCTATCCTCAAAATACCCTGGCGAGGCACTGGGAAAGTCAACCTTGTTTGCAGCTGGGAAAACTGAGGGATGGAACAGAAAGGACAGATGAGAAAAGGATTTTTAGTGCCATTTGTGCCTTTGTGCCCAAAGCTGGGATTATAAAAATCCCACTTGGTCGTGAGTTCCTTCAACCTCTGAGGTCCTTGTGTGTCCCCAGCTCTGCTCCTCCCTGGCTCAGGGAGCCCTTGGTGGGGTCAGTCTGGGCACTGGGACGTGGGCAGGGGGCTGGGATAGCCCAGGGCTGGCTGAGCACAGAGCAGTGGGCACGTCCTCTCCTCCTGAGCCACCACACAGGGCTGAGGTGCTCCTGGAGATGGTGCTGAGACAAGTCCTTCCTCTTGCCCAGCTCCAGGCCTGCAGGTCCCTGCTCAGGAAGGAGGGCTGGTGCTTTCCCTCGCTCCCACAGGCAATTATCTCCTGGATATGGATGTGCTTCCAGCCTCCATCAGTTCAATTCCCCTGGTTTGAAATGGAAAGGAAAGAAGGATAAATTATTTGAAAATTGAAGACGTTTATCTATGACATTTAATTAGTGTAAAGGGACTTCTCCTGATCCATGAAATTCCCAGTGCAGCATAAACATATCTCCCCCTCATCAATGAGAAGCTGATCCATCAGCTCATAGACTCTTTTCTATTACCAGAAGTTTATCCTCAGATCTAGCAAAGGCCATTCATAAATTCATTTTGGAGGTGTGTTGTTTGGAGCTGGCATTATACAGTATAATTCCAGGCTCAAAATCAGGCTGTGATAACTGTTCCCTATCTGACAGACCCAGCTTTCAATCACCCTTTATCACTGCTCTGGATGTCAGTGAACCAACAGGTTTTTCTCAGAAACAATATAGATAAGCAAAGGTGGCTGAGGGGGCGTGAGGAGTAATTTAGAGAGGGAAGAGCCTGGGAGAGGTTTTCATTTCAGTATCCTTTGTATGGAAAAGCACATAAACCCCTTATATTTAGAAATGGCTTAGGAAATCATCTTCCTGAATTATTCAATCCTTTAGTTGTTTTCTCTGCAGTAGGAATAAAGGAGTTGCTGCTGTGTCAGTCACACAGGGCCTCGTGTCAGACCTGCTGCAAGAGCTGGGGAAGGCAGGATCTCCCTTTTCCATCCTGGAGAAGGGGGTGCTCATTCATCGAGCCAAAACGTGGCTCTCCAAGGGAAAGCAGAGAAGGATTTTATTAACCTGGACTGACCCACATGGGCTGTGCTCGGTGATCAATAACCTGGGCTGACCCTCCTGTCACAGCTGCTGAACTGGGGCTGTTTCTGGTTTTGCTTTCCATTTCCTCCACTTCTGTGGAAGCTTCTGGGTGCTGAAGTTGGCAAAGCAAATATAACCCCCCCCTTATTTTGTTTGGTTAGAAAAGCAACTTTGAAATGAAATTAAATCTGTTCTTTAAATAGACACAAAACAATTTCTTAGGCTTTTTCTTTTTTTTTTTTTTTAATCTCGAATTAGAGTTTGATATAATGCAGAATTTTCGTTGTTCTAAAATAATGCTGTGGGTAGGTTACACCCTGTGATTTCGCTGTAAATTTTAATTCTTTGTGACATGGATGTTTCAGATAAGCTGAAACTCTGTCCTGGGGTTCTTCTTGTGACCCCTGAGGCTCCTCAATTTTGATGTGGTTGGGGCTGGTTTGGTTTTTGGGGGTCGTTTTGGTTTTTGGGGTAGGGGTTTTCTGGTGTTGTTGGGGTTTTAGGGTATTTGGTTTTGCAGAATTGTTTTTGGGGGGGTTTTAGGATACGCATTTCTGAAATGCTGCTGCTCTCTCAGGCTGTTGTGTCACCTGGGACATAACAGGGACCACCAACACTCTTCTCCCTCTTCTGTGGGGAAAAAAATGGTACCCCCAAAATCTGATATAGCATTTAACCAAACTCATTGGCATTTGTGGTGGTTTTTGTCAGCCTCTGTGTCCTCGTGGGAACCTCTCTGTGCCTCCCAGGTGTGGTTATCCAGGGATGTAATCTGGGTTTTTGATGCTGGGCAGCCTTGTTTGTGCCTCAGCTTTTATCTTGTGATGGATTGTTTTGCAGGAAGAACAAACTTTGCTGGGTTTGCTCCAGTTCCTGCTGTATTTAAATCTGGTCCTGTGAGACCCTCCTGTTGTACTTGGATTCCAAACAGCCACTCAGAAAATTGTCTGTGCTGCTGAAAAGTGAACCCAAACACTATTTGCTATTTGTTTATTGGAGTCTGAGGACTAGTTTAGCTCCAGCTACAGCATCTTAGAATTACAGTGTGGAAGGGTTGCCTTCCCAGAGAGGAGGGGAAAAATACAGCAATTGGAAATGTATGAATCCATTGGGAAAGGAAGCCCTGAAATTTCTCTAATAGACCACAGAAATCCCCATTCATGTGTCAGGAAATGAGGCAAAAGGACATCACCATCCAAGGCTTAATGGTGGGAGCTGTCAGGACTCGAGCCCCAGGCTCCACCAGGAATCTCTCTTGCAGCCTGGCTTTCAAATAAAAAGTGGGGAAAAACCAAACTCTTGACAATCAAATGTACATTGCTCAATACTCCAGCATTTCTGGGTCACTAAAACTTCTTTAATGAGAAATTAAGAGCGAAGCAGACCATGGAAGTGAGAGAAATGTGATTTATGCCTCAGGAGGGGTGAGTCAATAGTCCCTGGCTGAACTCAAGGTTGAAATATGAAAGCATCACATTGGAGTCCATCACTGCAGACCTGGGGTTGTTCCTGAGAAAGGGACCTGCCAATACACTGCCCAGGCCTTGGAATTTATTAATAGGAAAGGGGAAAAATTATAAATCACCTCTTGTGGAGAATAAAAGCAGAATTGGTTCCAGAGCCTGAATCAGAGCAGCATTTCCAGGCACCTGTTTGAAAGACGAGGTGGTTTTGTGGTGACCGTGTATCTGCACAGACTCACATCAAAGTGCATTTCAGGGGAAATTTAACTTCTGGATAATTTAAACAGGCAGCTTTCCTTGGACTTAAATAGGAATTGAGTATTGCCACAGGCACTTCTATATTCATACATGATTTAAGAATTATTAAGATGGATTACCACCCTTACAAATGCTCATAATAGAGAGTCACGAGAGTAATTGTCTGCTGCACACAGAGCTCTGTAATTGATTTCTAATTATTGATCAGAGCAGAATTCCTTTTATACAGTGGCAACAAATGTTAGAGGATAATTTAAATTTAGTGGATATTTATATATAATTATTACCCAAACCAGGTGCTACCATGTGTATACAAATATAATCTGTTTTCAACCCTTTGTGCTTTACAGAAAGGATATTTTTGAAGTGCTTCAATGTGGTCTCCTCTTGATCAGAACCAGCAGCTTTTGCTTTACCAGCATTTCAGAAAAATACAGGGAAACCCCAGCAAAACACAGCTGAGCTTTAGTAGGACTTTAACACGTCCTGGCCATTGGTCCTGAGAAGTCCTTTCATTCTGTGCTTGACCTGCAGAACCTCCCGATGCTTCACTGTGGTTGATGGTAATATCTCAAATATTGGATGGATTTCCAGGGTAGCTGCTGGATATTCCTGTGACCCGATGGTTGGAATGGTTGATGCTGAGAGGGGGACTTTGGGTTTGGTTTTTAAGCTCAGCACAGGACTTTAAGCCCCAGTAGGGCAGGATTTCTCATCACATCATCCCTTAGGTTGTGTTGTCTGTCTGGGCATCAACCTCAGGTGTGGCCAGAGCCAGTTCCCTCTTCTCTTTCTTTCCTCCACTGCCAGGGAGACCTGACAGAGCAAAAACGATCCTGTGACTTGTTCCCCCGATTTCCTGCTCACCATCTGCTGTCCAAAAGCTGGTGAGGCTGAGGAACCACAGGAATGTTTGATCCTTTCCGTGCAGGAGGACAAAGCTGGATGGGAGGGGAAGAGGAAAAGGGGAGATTCCCACCGCCTCTGCAGAGTGGGAACCGAGATGAGCCGATTGAGGTGGGAGAGAAGGGAAAACAGGGTGGGTCTTGGAACTGCTGGAGCTCAGAGCTGAGGTAAGGGAGAAGTGTCGGAGGTGTTGGAGTGGCAGGAGCCCAGATGGAAATGGGAGGTGCTGGTGGGACCGGGGGCATCCCCGCGGGGGCTTCGCCACCTCCCACCTCCCTCTGCCGCTCTCCTTCTAAACTGGCCCCGGGGGAGGAATTTTCCCGCAGCGTTTTCCTGCAGTTCCTCCCAGCTGGCCGGGGGAGGTGTGGAGCTGCACCACCATCTGCCAAGGAGGTGGGAGAGAACAGAAAGGGCTTTTTCCCCCTCTTCTGTTTTAAGAGAGGGAAAAAAGGAATCCGTGTGTTTCTGTGTCAGAGTTTGCAGCTTTCAGTAATCACAGCAAAACCCCGTAGAACAGCTGAAGAAATCTTCATGTAATGGGAAATAATTATTGTAGTCGATTCTTTCAGAGGTTGTTGTAACAGCATTTTCTTTTTTTTCCCAGAGCAATGCTCTATTACAGGCAAAATGGATAAAGAGAGAACAGTCAATTCTGGGCTCCGATTCTAAAATATAATAATTATTATTACTACCTTAAATTGCAATTGTGGGCCCACAGCATAAAGCAAATGGGAGGCAATCAGTCAGTGCTTCCAGGCTGTTCCCAGGCAAAGGCAACAAGTGCTGCAGTTCACAGGTTCATTCTGCCAGTGTCTGCAGGGACCTACAAGGAAGCCAGAGAGAGACTCTTGCTCAGGAGCTGCAAGGACAGGGTGAGAGGGATGGCTTCAGACTGACAGAGGGGAGATTAAATTAGATATTGGGAAGGAATCCTTCCCTGTGAGGGTGGGGAGGCCCTGGCACAGGTTGCCCAGAGAAGCTGTGGCTGCCCCATCCCTGGAAGTGTCCAAGGCCAGATTGGACGGGGCTTGGAGCAACCTGGGCTAGTGGGAGGTGACCCTGCCCATGGCAGGGATGGGATGAACTTTAAGGCCCCTTCCAACCCAAACACATTTGCAGAAGGTATTTCCTTCCATGGCTAACAGAGCCATATGTAAGAATATATTCCATTAACAAATAATTAGCACACTGTTTATCTGCCCCTAACTCTGAAAATCAGACCCCTGACTCTACTCCAACCTTCATTTAAACTATTTGGGTTTTGTCTCTGTGCATGTTTTTGTGTAGATGTTGCTATACAGCAAAAATTAGTTCAGGTTCAAAAAAATTGGTAATATTTGAAATTTTTTTTCATGGTTTTATTACATTTGGGTTCAGCAAAACTTTTCTGTAGTTGTTGGAGTAGGAACTAAAACCAACAGGTGTTTTGCTCAAGCACAGACTGTGATAATAAGGTTAATGCACTTGATTATTTATTTTCTCAGTCCAAGCATCATCTTTGAGTACAAACATAATGGAAGGATATGCTTTTCCTGAAAGAACACGGACAATGCTGCGTTGTTATGTTCTCATTTCAGGGTCAATATTTCCCTGAAATGCATCACTTGGTGATGCTGATCTCCCCTGGCTCAATCCTGGCAATGGGCTCTTGTTTCCAATGCAGCCTTGGGGCTGGAGAAGCAGCAGAGTGGCCTCAATGACAGGGTTATTCCAAGCTCCTGCAGCAGCTGATTCCCAGGCTTCCTCAGGTTCCCAGCCTGACCCAGCAGGGTCATGGATGTGAGTACTGTGTGTGACTTCATTGTAGATCACGGGTATTTTCTTTCCAGAGCTACTAAAACTCTGCAGTTTGAGTCGTTGGAGCGCTGCAGGTGTTTGCATCCCTTTGGAGAGGCTCAGGATCCCATCCCAGCAGTGGTGCTGGGTGTCAGTAGGTGTCAGCATCAGTCACTGCAAGGGAACAGCCTCCTGAGTGCTCCTGGCACCGCGGGATCGGTGCCAAGTGCTCCACAGCCCCTGCTGCAGGAGAGCAGCGCTCAGCCACAAGTTTCTCCACACGCAAAGAGGGGAAGGCACTAAAAGCTGTGGTCGCTGTCCAGTGCTGGAGTTTGGGCACTGAAATGAGGCATTAAAAGCTGTGGTCGCTGTCCAGTGCTGGAGTTTGGGCACTGAAATGATGCTCTGCTGGTCACCCTCGTTTGGTGACACAGTGCAGAGGGAGCACTGGCTCTGCAGCTGCACGGGGCCAGGGGATGTGCTG
Source organism: Neopelma chrysocephalum (assembly GCF_003984885.1). Classification (NCBI taxonomy): domain Eukaryota; kingdom Metazoa; phylum Chordata; class Aves; order Passeriformes; family Pipridae; genus Neopelma; species Neopelma chrysocephalum. Next base: position 677,254 of record NW_020897851.1, read on the forward strand.
GCTTGGGAGGACCAACTGTGCTGCACAGGACATCCCCAGGGGTCACAGCCTGTGCCTGAGATGGGCTTGGGCTGGCACAAGTGAGTGCTGCCTCTGCTGGGCAGGTGTTGGCTATGGAGTGTGGGACTCCAGGCAGCTCCTTCCCCTTGGAAAGCTGAGGTAACTCTCAGTTAAGCTCCTGTGACAAACCTTGGCCCAGAGCTGCAGAGTGCCCGTGGTGGAACCTCCTTTCCTGACCAGGACACAACCTGGGTTTGCTGCCAGGCCTGTGAGTCTGGTTTAGCACTGCTGGTGGGTCAGGATCAATGATGCTGTGCTGGAACTGGCTTGCCTGGGGTGCTGCAATCCCATGAGGGGACTGAGGATACTCCCAGAAGGGGTTTGGGAGGTGTTTCCGAGCAGACTTTTTGGCTGGGACAGTGCAGGGATAGGACTGTTGCTCTCCTTATTGCTTCCTCCTTGTTTCCAGGCAGGGTGCTCTGAGGAAGGGCAGCTCTGCAGCTCTTCTGTGATGCAGAACTTCAGTTTGAGCCCATTTTTGCAAGGAAACCACACGGTACAATAATGACTCTGGAAATGACACAGATTACAGACTAAGCCCTGCTAAAAAGTAAAGTAATAACTAGAAACTCTTCTGTGTAAATGCCTACAGCGTGAGCTGGGTTTTTACGGGTGTTATTACTCTCCAGTTCCCACCCTGCTGCTGTGTGTGAACCCTGCCAATGCCCAGTCCTTGGTAAGAGCTCCAGCCGTGACCCAGGATCTGCACCTGGAGGGCAATTTGTTGGAACTGATTAATTTTCCCCGTGTAACTGGCTTTGTGAGGAGCAGAGAAGCTTTCCAAACTCAGATCCAGTGCAGCCACTTTCATATCCACCCTAATTCTGTTTCCTCCAGTAGAAGTGGAGATTTAAGTTAAATCAGAAAGGCTCAGATATGCTTATACTTTCCATTTCTTCCCTCCTCCCTCTCTTCCCGTTCCCTGTAACTGCTGACATTAGTTGAAACCACAAGTAATACTTTTTTCACAGACCTGGTGTGCAGATGACACGGGATTTATAAACCTGAAGAGGCCTTGCTTGCCTTCCCAGGCTTGCAATCTCCCAAAAATTGCACCTCAGCTGCAAAATGTCACTGTAAGAGCAATGTGTTGTGTTCTCCAGGGAGCAGAGGGTGGTGCAGGGACAGCACTCAGTGGTGGCTGGTCCTCTGCCTGGCCCTGGGAGGGGATGAGATGCCACATGGGGCAGCAGCAGTGCCCAGGGCAACGTCCCTCAAACTTTATAGTTTATGGTCCAATTTAGTCAACAAAGGATATTTTTGTGTCTTGCCTTAGAAAAGGTCCTGGACTGGGAATCACTTTTATGCCCTGTTTATTTCCAGTGATAAGGTGGCTTTGCATGTCAAGAAATTTCAGCCTTGAGGGATTATTCCAAGTGGGAATAATCCTTGAGGGATTATTACCCTCCCAGCCCCTTTCCTGACATGCTGGGGACACAGCTGGGGACACCTCAGTGTCCGTGGACTCCTCAGTGTCCATGGCCCTTGGCTTCCCTGCTGCTCCATGGAACAACTGTGTGAGGATGAGCCCTTCTGGCTGTGCCTCTGAGCTGGGAATGGGACATGTCATGGAACTGGGTGTCCTCTGCCCGTGCTGGTGAGTGGCCCTTCCCGTGTCACCCCCACCCCGAGTCCCACAGACAGTTCTGGGGGAGAGCAGGTGAAGTCTAAAGGCAAACCCTGTTGTTAGTGGTGCAGCAGTGGGGAGGCACTGCAGGGGTTTTCATCGTTATTGCTAATCTACAGTATTGGTGAAGAATAAAATAAGTCCCCACTCTTCATTGAACGTTCCTCTTCACCATCGCCCTGCAAGGACGTGGCTGGTGCTGGCAACTCATCTCCTTGTGGGCTTTTGTGAGAAATGGAGGATTATCCCCTTCATTTCACCCAGTCAGCTCGTTTCTAGCTCATTTTGCTTTGCTATTTCTCTAAAGGATGCCAATTGTGGTCCATGACTCCATCCCTTCCTGGCTGACACATTGATCCTTCTTCAGGAGACTCTGTATTCTGTTCCTTAGCGGTTCAATATTATAATCTAACCTCAGTATAATGATTTCATTTCAGATACTAAGACTTTCTCGTGCTGCACGTTTAAAATATGCTTCCCTTGCTGTGGTGCTGCCTTCCCTGAGCAGCCCAGTGGAAGCAGGAGTGGCTCAGGAACATTTCCAGGGGAAGCAGTGAGTTTTAATGGAATCGATATTGCTTGGGAGGGAACATAATAGTGGTGTATCTTGCTGCATCTGGACTTTTCAGTTGATTTCTTTTTCTTAAAGACTCTCAGAGGAAGAGGAGAGAAGCTTTCTGGGATGGAAGTGGTACCAGGGAGGGGTATTTGCCAAATTCCAGAGTTTTTGTGTCCCAGAGCAGGCACTGCTCACTGTGGATTGTGCTACAACGAGTGTGAAGGAACTCTGGGCAACCCCTGCCTTAGGAGCCACGACATGGCTGTGAATGACACGTGGGTTGGGTAAAACTCCATCAGATTTGGGGAACACTTTGCCATTTGATTGTCTACCATGCAACCAATAAAACCCCAAACGTGCAACTGAACAAGACAAAGGCTTTGAAAGAAAAGGTGCTTTAGGATTTACGTTCTTCATTTCTTCCAGTCTTAACTGAAGCTGTTTGATTTGTGCACTTGTTTTGGAATTTCAGCTGAATCAAACAAGTGGTTTGGTTGTGGTTCTTTTTTGTTTCTCTCTCCTTTCTTCCTTATTTCCCCCCAGTGAGAACTAGAAGCTGTTCTGAGTTCATGTTGTCTCCTCTTGCTGGGTGATGTCTGTCTGGGCTTACCCTCGTTACAGTGATGGACTTCACCTTTGAGGAGGACAATCACTGACCTTCAGACTTGTAGCAAAAGGAATAAAGGGAACTAGAGAGAAGTTGCTGGGCTGTTTCCTTCTCCACAAGCCCAGCAGCACCATGGCCATCTCTCCTGGGCTGGTACCTCAGCAGCTCTTCTCCTGCTACTCCCTGAAACACAGCACTTCTATGATACGCTGGTAAAATCAGAGGAAAAATGAACATGGGACCTGCCTTAGACCCAGAGCTGCTGTGAACTCTTCTGATCTCCCCTCTTTTCTTGCCTCCCTTTGTGCTTGGTGGTTGTTGATAATTTTTGTGCCTTTCCTCACCTTCATAAATGCTGCTGATGCCTCGGGTCGATACTTCTGCATTGTTATTTAATCCCAAGTTCCTCCTTTCCATAAGCAATTCACTGGCACGTGATGATTTGCTTTTCCTGGCGCCCCACTTACTTTTCACTTTCCCTATCAGTTGATTTACTGCCTCCAGACAGAAGATGAATAGTTTGCACTTTGTTCTCTTAAATCAAAATGGAATGGAAAAGACTGGTTTAATCATATTTTATTCCAACCCCACTTATCTGTATCACCTATTGCTTAGCCCTGTCAGGAGTGATATGTCTGCAATATCCTCTCTTTGCTGTTTGCTCACCACAGGGCCAAGGTTTTGCTTATTCATGACTCCAGCATTGTTTTATTACAAAGCAGTGGGAGAGGCTCTGAGCAGTCCCAGGCTGATCTCAATGGCTTAAACAGTGAGACTGAGTTTAGTTGGGAAAATCAACTCAGTAATGGTTTATATTGCCATTTAAACCCTGGTTTGAATGTGACCCTTAAGCTAGGTCTTAGTCCAGCGTGGCATTTATATACAGGCTTAACATTAAATTTAATTTCAAGCTTTCCAGCTACATCTATATTTTACCTGGAGTAGTAAAGCCCAATGTACCTGAAGAAGTAAAGTCCAATAAGCATTGGGCTAATGGTCAGTTTGCTCTGACCTGATATAACTTATCAAATCTGGGCCTAAATGCATGAAATGCTTTTGATTTCTGATTTGACTTTCATTCATACTTAGAAGTTGAAAATTAGAACAACTTAGTTAAAATATTTTATATTTATATAAATATGTCTAAAGCTATAGACTTAATGTGTCTATTTATGTAAATATATAGACTCAGTGTGTCTATATATTGTCTATAGAGATGTAGGGGAAAGGAGCAGCTGAGACTGCTTCTGTTCAGGAGAAACTGAGTCTACACTGTCTATAGACTGTTATATATATATAACACATGCATATATATTTAATGCCCCCCTTTTCGGTGGTGTAGTATTTTTATCTTAGATTAAAAAATGCTTGGACTAGTTTTTCAATGGACTTTGAATTTCATGGTTCAAACTTCATGGATGCACCTCCCTAATGCTTTGGTTAACACACATGGAAACGAGCAATCCATTCCTTTCATGGCCAAAAATACACCATTCAAATGATTTCGGTGTAGCCTGGCAATGCAAAGTGGTTTAAACCCCAAACTACTACAGGGTGAAAGAATGAGATTTGAAAGTTTCATAATGGAATGGGTTTCCTGCCCCCCATGCTGATGGACATGGATACAGGGAACGTTCAGCTCAGTTCTCCTCAGAAGGAAATCGCTGGCAGGGGCAGCAGTGACAGGGTGGTTTTGCTGCTCCTCTCCTGAGCTGTATCTCACTGACATGATGTGTCTGCAGGAGCTGACCTTTAAATGGAGCTGCTTTTCCACCTGAAGCACAAGGAAGCTTTTGGCTGAGCTCTGCTCTTAGCCATGAAGCAATTAAAGATATCCTTGATTTGATCCATTGGAGAGCACCCTCGGTGTAATTCTCATTTTACTCCTTGCCTGTTGCCAGAACCTGCAATGATTTATATGGCTGGAGAAATACTGCATGTGGTGTGAACAGTTTATGCAGAATTTTCCATTTCTTCCACTGGAGTGTAGCTGCATAAATGTTCCTTTGTGGTTTTAACTTGTTTCTATTTTATTGGCTGTGAACCAAGCAATAGAATTGCTTTTGCCTTCAACTTCAAAGCTTAGACTTGGGACCAGGTTCTGTGTCATCACTTAAGGCCGTGGCTCCTTTGAGGGGACTAAGATATATTTAATTATATTTTCTACAAAGCTAAAGCTAAAACCACAGTCCTGGCTGAGCAAGGCTATTCAAAGTTATGCAATTCACTGTTTGGTTTTTTTTTAAAATAATTTTATAGTATTTTTACAGCTTTCTCCCCAAGCCAGTCAAAAATCACATTTCTGTTCTGACCGCTCATCATGTTATTATGTACAAATTCCTTTTCTGCTGCCAAAGGCAGTGATTATAGTCCAGAACACTGCATTATTGAGATAAAACATGACTTTCAGTTCAGTCAGGCTAATTGAAACATTGGCCCCCTCCTCCTGGGAGCTGCTGTGTGATCCCTGAGGGACCCCTGGGACTGAGGGACGCCCGTGCTCTGAACACCTCATGCTAATTTTAACCACTAAGTACAAAAGTGTGTTTGCATTCAAGGTCTTGGCTTGCCCAATCAATAACACCCCCTTCCCTTATCTCTTTTCATTCTTAGGCTTTATTCAGTGTATGAACTTGTGTTCAGCACCGTGGGATTGCTGAGCTGGGGCTTTGCTGGGTCTCACCCCTCGAAGCCACTTACAGAAACCTGAGGGTTTTCTCTCCAACAAATAAGTGAAAAGGTTCTGACACACACCCAGCCATCCATTGCAACCCTTGGGATATTTGGAGACCCTGTGGGATGCTTGGAGGGATGGGTGGTGCCAAGGTCAGACCACCCAAAGCTCCAGAGGCTCAGGGGGAAGGAGCAGCTCAGGAGGATGTTTCTGCTCAGGAGGAACTGAGGCTGCTTGGTGGAGGGGGTTGTCTGTGCACTCCAAGTCCATCAATATAATGTGTAAGAGCACCTGGCATCTCTTTAGAAGCACCAGCACATCAGGAGCTGGCACTGCTGGAGCCAGACCTCCTCTAAAACTCAGGACATTACCAGGCTTCTCCTGGTGGGCTTCACCCTCACCCTGGTACTGAACTGCCCCTTTTCCTCTTGCTGTTTTTCTGCCTGTATTTGTGATTTTGAAGATTGCTGCAGCTCAAGTGTCACATCTTACTTGGGTATCACTGAGATCTTATTGAGCTTTTAAAAATGGGGCTCATCTTTTGGAGCCGAGCTTGGCTTGGGCTTTCTTGGTTGACAAATGAGGGAAATGTCCCCTGGTGATGCTTGTCTTTCTCCCTCAGTTCTGGGATATCAGCCTGACAGTGCTCCAGCAGCTCCTGCTGAGCTGAAAAACATCCTCTCTGTCCAAAGGCTGTGAACAGGGAATGCTGGAAATTGTGGGTGGCCCTGGAAGTTATTGTGCCCAGGGAAGAAGTCTTCCTAATTTGCATCAATTGCAGTCATTTTTGCTTTCTTTTTTATTGCAGAAGCCGCTGTAGCTGTAGGATCCCAGGGCTGGTTTGTGCTTTGCTGTCTTTGGAAATAATAGAGGACTTATGGAAATCTCAGTCAGGAAAGTGGCAGTTCAGAACTGAATCCCTTCGGCTCAGTTTCTTCCAGAACACATTTAAAGAACTCACAGTAATCATTTTCATGCTAAAGCTCAAATTGTCTTGTTAGATTGTTGCTTTTGAGTGGAGAAATGGATTGACATTGATTTTTTTTTTCCCTTTTACACTGATATCCAAGTTTTTTGTGTCAGTCTGATTTGACAGAAACTGAGATCTGTCTTTATTATTTTTAGACTACTGACAGCTCAGTGTTTTTGACAGAGAGAAGGAAGTTTTACACCCTCCTGGTAGGATTACCCTGCTTAATATTTTCTCTTCCCTGCACTTCTCTCGAATGCATTACAAAGTTTCCCCCAAAGTGGATGGATCCTGGGTGAGACATAGAGAGCTTTAATAAATGCATTAACTAAATTATCCATCTGTGATTTCTGGGGTTCAGGCACCACGTCCCTCACCTCCACCAGCTTGTACCTTTGCCACAACAGGCCACATCCCTGCTAAGTTTGGAAAATCTCTGCTGCTCCTCTGTGCTCTCAGGACCATGGGAAGCACAACCCCTCCGAGTGGGACTCCCAGTGCCCTGCAGCTCCATCGCTTTTATATCCAAAAATGAAGACAGAGATCCAAGGTCCTGGGTACAGACACATCCCTGGCAGTCCCAGCAGATGTGTCCCAAATGGGGGAGAGGCTCACTGCTGGTTTTTCACTTTCTCTGTAGGTCAAAGGCGTTTCTGTGCTGTTTTGGAATGAAACCAAAGAGGAAATATTCCTGCCTAGGCTTTCTCTGTCAGAGCACAGCTCTGGCTGACAAAAACCTGAGGGGCTTCAGTGAGCTGAAGCTACACACCTTTTTCTTTTTTATTCTATAGGAGAATTACAGAGATTAACTTGCTCTGGCCCCTCAGACTGACCCTGTTACAGTCACGCTGATGTTCTGTAACCCAGCAGAGGGGAAACCAGGGAGACTTTTGCCATGGCTTTGGCAGGGCTGGCATTTCCCCTCTCACACACCTGAGGGCAAAGCCAGGTGGCCCCAGGGGTTCCAGCTGCCCAGAGCAATGATGTGGGATCCAGTTTTCCTGCTGCTTATAACAGTGACTTCTGAGTAGCCTTGATGGATGTGACTGTTTTGCAGTGTGAGAATGGCTTGATTATGCCAAGCACTTTCTACTCTCTGGAAATGAATGAATATTTATAGTTCAATGTGGCTGGGAATGCAGAGCTGTGCACTCAGCCTGTTACTGCCCAATAACACTCAGTGCATCTCCCTTTTAATTTCAATTCCTGCTCTGACTGGCCTTTGCTGCATCTCCACTGAGGTTATTCTGTAAAGCACGTGGGAATTATTGGCATTAATTTGCTATCTGTGGCACTGCTTTTATCACCATTATTAAGGCTCTGGTACCTATAATATTTGAGTTTGCCGTTGCCTGTCTCCCCCTCTTTAACATGCAGTTGCTACACTCTGTTTAAAACCTTTCAGTGTGAGTTTGGAAGTGCAGGGGAAGTTTGTGTGATTCAGGTTTGTGTGGTTCCTTGTGCCATTTCTGGGCATGAGGAAAACCTCTAGTAATTACTTGAGGGGGAAAAGAAATACTGGAAAGCGAAGGAGGATGTGTTCCTTCCACCCCCTGCCATGGGCAGGGACACCTTCCACCAGCCCAGGTTGCTCCAAGCCCCGTCCAACCTGGCCTTGGACACTTCCAGGGATCCAGGGGCAGCCACAGCTTCTCTGGGCAACCTGTGCCAGGGCCTCACCACCCTCACAGGAAAGGATTTCTTCCTAATATCTAATTTAAATCTACTTTATTTCAGTTTAAAGCCATTAATGAGTGAAGCCAGTCCATGGAAGTGGCAGTAAGGAGAGCACTTCTCATTCCCTGACAATTTTTCCTATGGAACCACCCTCTAGTCTCTCTGTCTTGTTGATTCACTATTTGCAAAGCATATTTGAAAACCTATTTCTTCCTCAGTGGTTATAAGTTCTAATTTCTTCTTCTCTCAGCCTTTAATTTAAGTCCATAACTGCAGTACCTGACTCTGTAAATCATCGTGGGAAATCATTTCTGTGGATTATATTACATGAAATGAAGGTGTATTGTACTGAGCTGCACAAGCCATTTATCTGTAAATTCTCAGTGCAACACTCCTGGAGTGGGTCAGACACTGGGCAAGGGGAAATGTTGTATAAAGCTGCTCATCAGTGGAAAACAGGCTGGAATTGAGCCACTGTTGGGCTGTACCTGCAGCTGGAGGGATTATTCTGGGTGTTTTGTGAATGCAGGGGAAGGTTTTCCTCTCAGAATAACAAACAAATGTACGTTGGGGGGCTTTGAACAGAGGCTGATTTTGAAATGGAACTGATAAACCAGGGTGGAAGCACCTCTGAACAGCACAGAGTGGCTACAGTTCAGATATCACTTATTGCCAGTTGTAAATGAGCCCTCGCTGAGCTGGTTCACAGCTCTGTCCAGTGCAGGGTCTGTAAATCTCTCTGAACTGGGGCTCCCCTGGTGTGCAGAGCTCAGGGACCCGCCCGGGCAGCTCCCACTCCCCTGGTGTTGGAGTTGGTTCCCACGGAATGATTTATTGATCCATGGGATGCACACACCTGCAGACGCTGCAGATTAATATGCAGATGCTGTTCCTTTGCAGGGGAAGGGAGGCTGGTGCAAACTAATTGATTTGGTGAGTTCAGGTTGACATGCACCCATTAACTAAATAGGTCAATTATATGTTCAGCCTGATGGATGTCTGTGATTACAGTAACGAAGGGTTATTGACTGAAAAAACTGTAGTAACACTTTTCCAGTTTTTTCTATGGCATATTTGGGGGCTGTGTGTGTGTTATCCTTAGTTCTGGCCATTACCTCCTTTCTGAAGTTAATCATTGATCTAATTCGTACTCGTTCAGCAAAATGATATTAATTTAAAGACCAAATACTCCTTTATCATCTTTGAGTGTTTTTGTAGGGTGATGTTTAAATACCTTCACCTCTCTGATTCTGAAGGCCAAAGGTAAATAACCTGGTGATGACCTGGGCAGCTGCTTTGTGTAGGAACCATTTAAAGCATTCAACATTTGTGGCCACCCAGTCATCCCACCCCTTATGGACAAGCCTTGCCACAGAAAACTTGTGATACACATTGGCTCTTTGACTAATTTTCAATTTTTTTTTTTCCTTGGCTTTTTTGAAATGACTCAATCTCTGTGTCTGAGCAGGGAGAGGGAGATGAATATTTGCAGGGAGACACAGACAAGGGCTTCAGGGCATTAATTAAGCAAAGGCTGGCACTGCACAGTCGTGGGCTTTCCCAGCCTCCAGCAATGGCAGTTCTGGGATTTCCCAGTCCTTTATCCTCTCTTTTAGTGCTGCACTTAGCCCAGAACAGCTGGCTTTTATTGCCCCTATTCAGGCACCTTGATCTTGACCCAGAAAGACAATTACCTCGAATTCCAGGAGCAGTTAATCCCTGCCATCCCCGGCAGCCAGGGCAGAGCAGATGCCCTGTAATTCCGTGTAATTCCGACATCTGTCTGGTCGGAGCGTTGGGAGAGCAGGAGGGCACCGGTGGAGGGGGAGCCAATAAAGATTGATGGGGCTGTTTCTGCACTGGAGATCTCCCTCCAGCAGGGCCGGTGCCCTGGGAGGGGTCTGGAGAGTTGGGCTGTGCTGTGCTTTTCCTCCCAGCCTTGGCCACGGGATATCTTAGATATAAATCCAATCCAGCCTTTCAGTGAATGGGATCTGACACCTGGAATTGGTGTTAATCCAGGTCATAAAATATTGTGTACAAGGAGTTGTTCCCTTGTCTGGTCCAGCTCTGCCTGAGTCTGATCACACTGAGTCACAAAATTTTCAGTGTTAGCTCTTCTTTTGAGGATAAGTGCACTTTTTAGGTGTTTTTTTTTCCTTTTATAGACCAGACTGAAGGATGTATTTAATCACCAGAAGTTAATTATTAAAGAGGGAAAGGAAAATTCATTCCAAAAGCAGATGTTTCTTAACACTCCTGGCGAACTGGCAGCGAGTCAGCTTTCTTCAAACTCTTCAGACCTTTCTCAATGTGCAGCTGAGTAACAAAGAAAGAGTGGGAAGAAAATTACATTAACTACTTGGGTTTTTTTCTGAGGTGAGGATGTGGCCCTTTCTTGCCATCCAGCAAAGGAAAGAGGGTGAGGTTTTGGGACTCATTTCTGGGTCTGTGTCATTCTGATTCTAAAGCCACGTTGCCTCTGTTCATCAAATTAAAACCATCTCTATAGGGAATAACACAAACCAGGACAATAAAAAGCAAAATTCACCAAGCCCAACTATTTTTTGCAGCACAGAAACATATTTAAGTTAGTAAAACATATGTGAAATATTCCTTTAAAGAATATAGTGATCTAATAGTTCTTTGGTGATGGAAACTGTATTTACTGTGGGGGAAATAAACAGCCAAGAATTTCCTAGGCGTGCTGCTTATTGTGCTTGTGCTGGTGGTCTTTGATAGGCTTTGGATAAAACCCCAAATTCACTGCACTCCATCTGAGCTTTGAGTCTTTCAGGGCTTTCACTTAAAAGATTCATTAAGAAATAACCATTCCAGGCAGAGCTCCAACCAGCTGCTGTGTTGGCTACCAACCCTTTCAGAAATGGGATTTAAGGGCTTTCACATGTTTGCAAACCCAGCGCTCCTGACACGTGTGAACTCTCCTTCCCTCCTCCTCCCACCCCACCTTGTGCACAGAAATAGCAGATATTTAATTCTAAGAAGTACTGATGCATTTGGAATTCTTGCTTCCAAACCACTTTTACTGGAAAGCAGCCTAAGGAATTAATGTCCCCCATTTCTAATGCAGTTCATGGGTAGTATCTGCAAGAAAGCTCCTTGGAAAATCATAGGAAGTGGAAAATTAAACTTTGAGGTTTGTTATCACCGTGTAAGATGATGGACCATTCTTTTGGAAACATCCCAATAACACAAAGACATTACAATGCTACTAATAAATTAATTTAAAGTAAAATAATCTGGCCCCTGGTCAAACCCATCCCTGTCCTCCTCACATCCATTTTGGGGCTGTGATCACATCTCCTGGCTTTTCTGGTCATTTAATCTGAAAATACTCATAAAAGGCTGGATTTGGGGTGAAGTTCTTCCTTATTGGTAAAGCTTTTGTGGAAATTGGTCCAAATCTTTCTGTGGATACAACAGAGAGAAAAGTCTGACCTGGGCTGAATTCCAACCAGGAACTGCACTTGAATCATAAGTAAAATTACCATGTTGTTAAACACCAATCTTAAATCAAACTCATGTTTATAGATATATAGGATGTTTAAATGTTAAGTGGAATTAATTAAAATCTGAAAGCATTTCTATCATAAGCAGGGATATATTAAATAAATGTGTGTGTGCTTTCCACATTGTAATTACCCCACTTTATTTTAGAATTTGGTATTTACTTTAACTCCCCAAGAGAAAACAGAGTCAAAGCTGTGACAGTTTTGCACAAATGTTTTCACCTTAAAATAATATCCATGGAAACTAATCATAAGACAGAGAGATTACTAACGTAGAAGTTTTCTGTGTGTGAACTTCAAGTCAGGATCTGTCTGTGTGTTAAAATTCTGGTTGTCTCAGTGGCTGTTTTCTAAGTCATCTTCAATCTCTCAGTGGGGAAAGCAGGGGCTGTACAGAGGATTATTATCCCCCACTTCTGAGTTCTCCTCCTGTTTGCCACTGCAGGTTCCACCAGTGCTCTGAGCCTCACTGAGCACGAGATGTTCAGGAAGGAGGATCCCCAAAGATGCATCATGAGCACACAAAGGTATTATTTCTATTTAACCACGTGCAGACAGAGCTGATGTTCAGCCCAGACAATTAAAGGAGCTGCAAACTCCCTGGCAGCTGAAGTGCTTGAAATGCTGCCGTGTGCCAGCCCTGAGCTGCTCACAGGGAAGGGCACAGGGAAAACCTTCCCTCCTTTGTTTTTCTTGCCTTCAGACCAGGGAGGCTTTTTGTTCCATTTCTGTCAGCCACTGACAGGTTCTTCCTGCAGCCCTTCAGAAATAGGACATCTGCACAGTTCCCTTCCCTGGGGTTTTCCTTGAAACCTCGAATCCTAATTGGGATCTGTTGTAGACAAGAGCTCAGTTGTGTCGAGCAGCAGCAGCAAAGAATATTCCCTCTGTGGAGGTGGACACAGGAGAAGACTTCAGGGCAGGGAGAACTCAAAGGCTGTCGCCAATCACCAGGAATTTCCCTTTAAATCCTGTAATTTTGGGCTGGGGAGGGATTTGTGGAATCATTGCCATCTGTGGGCTCCTCCACTGACAGGAATGGAGCTCCTCTGCCAGGTAACTCCTCCCCACGGGCCCCTCTTAAAGAGAATTTTCTAGTTCAAAGGCTCTGCTGTACCTTCAGAAGTGTAGTTTACACTAATTAGCAAGAAATATTTGAACTCTCTTCTGTAAGTTAAATTTTTAAGCCAAATATTGTTGAAGTCTCCCCCCAGTTATCAATAAAATTGCTTCTTTCTCATCGATCACATCGAGGGATTCCCAACCCACGCCCGGGTGAGGAGGTGGCTCAATTTGGGGTGATTTATTCTACTCAATAAAAGCTTTACAAGTAGCTTTAAGGATCAAGCAGCTTTAAAGATCATGTTATCTGATAACTATTGTGTTATTGTGTCAGAATTAGGACATAAAATCATTTAATTACCCTATTCTGTCTGTTCAGCTCCCCAGGATATTTTCCCATTCCACATCAGGAAATCAGCACGTCCCCAGGCAGATTATAAGGTATAAAATATCCCTGGCAGAGGGGAGGATCCTCAGGTGGAGGGGTTTGGACTGGGAGGGGGAAGAAGGAGAAGACAGAGTAGAATTTGCTTTATCATTTGCTTTGACTTTGTTTTCTTCAAAGCCAATTATTTTATCAGGTAGAATATTTGTAGAGATGGCAGGAAATGAAGAATATTCATGGAAAATTAATTTTAAACTCAAACATGAATATAAATGTTGGGAAGTTGAACAGATGAGTGTTTGGTTTTTGTTCTTTTGGTGTTTTTTTCCTTGCTAATTAACACATTGCAAACATTGTACTGTAACTTAAACATCTCTTATGCAGCAAAACTGAACCCCACAGCTTGAAATACAAATATTTGCATTTTAACTGCTCATAAACCATGGAAACCATTTGGTAATGGTAGTTAAATCCAGATACTGCCTAGTAAATCATGTATTTAATAACTTTTACATGATGAGGAGGGAGAAGGATTGCTCATATGCTGCTGGTGGTAATCAAATTCATTATTATTATTTCACTCAAATAAGAACTAGTTGGTTCATTCCCCCACAGCTCCCATGGCTGCCCATATTTATTCCAGCTGTCTGTGCCTACAAAAAGAACTGTTTTGACCTGGCACAAATGGATTTTGTGCTTATTTGGCAGCTTTTTAGAAACTGTGCAAATAGAATCCTGGAATCCTGGGATGGTTTGGGTGGGAAGGACATTAAAGCCCATCTCATCTCACCCCCTGCCACGGGCAGGGACACCTTCCACTATCCCAGGCTGCTCCAAGCCCTGTCCAATCTGTCCTGGAACACAAAAGAATGAGCTGTTGAAATGGGATAGGTGTAATTAGGCCAAAAAATGAGAAAAATCCCTTGTTGGTCCTTCAGCTGGAGGCTTGGGAGAGGAAAGTTGGTGTGTGGAACAATGACAGTGTTGTGGATTTGAGCAAGGAGAGGGGAAATGGCTTGGTGACAACTCAGGCAGCTGCTGCTTCCTTTGTGGGCTTTTTTTGGTTTGTTTGTTTTGTTTTAGCAGCTGCCAGAAAAGGGACCTCTGGGAGCTGCAGCGTTTGACATGTCAGGGGTGAGAGAAGGGAGGCACTTGGTCAGAACAATTGTGATGCCTTTGTTGGCCCAGCCTGGCCCCCTGGCACTGCCAGACAAGAGGCACAGGAAGAGCCTTTTTTTTTCCTCCTGACAGCTCTGAGGGTTCTGTCTGATCTTTGACAAAGTCAGGATGGATGTTCCACCAGCCCTGCTCGTGTCTGGGGGCCTCTCCCGGGGCTGCAGTGCATCCATCAAGGTGAGGAATTATTTTTATACATAAGCAACCAAAACTTGAGACAACGCTTTTCCCTCAGCACAAAAAAAAACAACCCCCAAAACCGCCTCAGTCTTTTGCTCCACTGGGGATGGTTGGAATTCCAAATTATCCAATATTTTCATCAGTTCTTGGTGAACAGAGTGTCCCTGGCAATTTTTTTGACCTCTTTATGTAGTTTTTCCTTTCTGTTGCCTCTTTGAGTCTTTATTATCAGTGCTGAGATCTTTGCTGTGGCTCATTGGTTTTGTTTTTCCTGCTGCATTGCTCAGCCCTCATCGTTTCCTCTGCCCCACCAGGGTGGCTTTTATTCCCAACCATTATTGTCCATTCAGAGTCTGGACACCTCCCAGAGCCTGCAGCCCCTGTGGGCAGCCTGGTGTGCCTGGTTCCCTTCCCTGGGAGCATTTCCCAGCTCCCAACCCTCTCCTGGGAACATCCCAGCTGCCATCTCAGTGTTCACCAGAGTGCCTGGAAGGAAACCCCGCTCATCAGCTGGGTAAAAGTGATTTTATAGCACAAATTGGCTTGCTGGGACTGAGAGAGCATTTTGATTGTTATTTTCTCAGTGGAATAGATTGATGTGACATCTGAAATGACAGTCAGGAGTAGATTGTGAACTGCCACCTTCATCTCTTAATTAGTACAAGTAATTCTTTTGAACAAAATACGGTTATCATCGAGTTCATCCCGTCCCAGTGAGATTAAAGAGTGCTTGAAATTCACTTTTTTTTGTCCCAGGGGTGGGATAATCCCTATAATTACCTCATATTATCCACTGATATTCATGTATCATCTCTAGTGATACCAGGATCTTCTGCAGATCACTTTGAATATTTAAACAAGCCTCGCTGAGACACTTCTTGTTCAACAGCCAAAGATTCCTCCAGTGGAAGTGGTTACTGTGACATCAAACTCCCCTTGTTGCTTGTTAAATACAGGAAGGTGTTGTGAGATGTTGGTTTTAACCTCACTGTACTCAAAATATTTTAAATACTGGGATTTCAGTGTATCTCTTTGTTACTCCCCCTTGTCAGTTTGGTGGTGCACATTGAGAAGTCTTTTCACAGTTTGCTTTAATCAGAGGAAGAAGAGAAGGGAATAAAGAGATGACAATTATCTCAGGAAGACCAAGGAAAGGCTGACACAAACAGGACTTCCAGCTCTGTTTCATGGATGGCCAGGAGACTCTCACCTGTTGTACAGAGAGAAAGCAGAAAATGTATGTTGTGAATTCCTTAATATTCCCCACACAACCCACCGTGCTCTTTTCACAGGCTGTGTAACGTGAGGTCCTCAGGAGGGACTGAAAGTGCCCATTTTATGCTGGTGAAAAGTTGACATGTTCCAAATAATGAATCAACATCTCCATTTCAGACACGGAGCCTGTGGCAGGTGAGGAGGTGGAGTCGCTCTCTGAGGGTTTGAAGGTGTGTTTGAAGGTGTGTTCCATGGTTTGAAGGTGTGT
>NW_020897851.1:693253-693496 GCF_003984885.1 Neopelma chrysocephalum
AGGTGTGTTCCATGGTTTGAAGGTGTGTTTGAAGGTGTGTTCCATGGGTTGAAGGTGTGTTTGAAGGTGTGTTCCATGGGTTGAAGGTGTGTTTTGTGGTTTGAAGGGGTGTTTTGTGGTTTGAAGGGGTGTTTTGTGGTTTGAAGGGGTGTTTTGTGGTTTGAAGGGGTGTTTTGTGGTTTGAAGGGGTGTTTTGTGGTTTGAAGGGGTGTTTCATGGTTTGAAGGGGTGTTTCATGGTTTG
>NW_020897851.1:693506-768983 GCF_003984885.1 Neopelma chrysocephalum
TTTGAAGGGGTGTTTCATGGTTTGAAGGGGTGTTTCATGGTTTGAAGAGCTCCAATGTTTTTCCTCCGAGTTCCATTTCCGATCTGCCAGCTCTGGGTTTCCTCAGGCCCATCACTCATGGGGCATTAGGTCTGTGGATGTGTTAGTAACCAGATAACACTTTTCAGCTGTTTGTCAGCCCGGGTTATGCTGCACATCCATCACCAAGGGGTGCAAGGGCTTGGGTTTGCTTCCTGATGTAACACTGCTTCCCTTTCCACGGCGTCAGGATGTTTCTCCTAATTTAGGGAGAAGGATCACACTCTGTTCCGTGATGGCAACCCATGAAAAGCACCCTCTGACAGGAAATTTGTTCCTCAGAGGTGTTTTTGCGCTGTGAAATGGGATTTCACTGGTGATGGATCCTGGATGTGCATGAGAAACAAATCTCTAAGGGCAGAATTGAACTGTAGCAAGCACTGGGAAAGCTGGGGGAGCAATGGGTGTTGCTGAGTGGTGGGAGGGAGGGTGGGAACCAGAGTGGAGGGGCCTTGCCTGAGGTCAGTGTTGTGTCTGGGATGTGCACATGGAATCAGTGCAGATTTTCCCAGTTGCAGTGTTTCTCACAGGGCACGGGGAGGGATTAACGTCTGGGAATCCTCTTTAGCTGCTCCAGGGATCACAGCTTCC
This sequence comes from Neopelma chrysocephalum, assembly GCF_003984885.1. Lineage (NCBI taxonomy): Eukaryota > Metazoa > Chordata > Aves > Passeriformes > Pipridae > Neopelma > Neopelma chrysocephalum. The sequence goes on from NW_020897851.1 coordinate 694,176, forward strand.
AGAGGGCCGCTATCGTTTCTCCAAACCTGTGATCAAATGCCAAATAAACGAGCTGGGAAGTTGTCAAAAGAGACTCTGAGGGCCATTTAGGGAGGCAGGTCCTCAGGGCAGCGTGGAGCAGCTCTGCTGGCTCGTGTCACTGCTCGAGGGGAGCTGCCAGGGCACGCTGGGCTCCTCAGAACAGAGTGCCAGTCTCCTCCTGAGATGGCAGCAATTAGAGTGAGTGATGGGCTGGGACTGGGACATCTCCTGCTTGGTGGTAATGGGGCCTGGGAGGTCACCTGCTGGCTCCAGCAAACGCCTCCTGTGCTGGGGGATCAAACAGGGGAGAGAATTTGTTGTGCCAGCAGTGCCCGGGGAGGTGCCGTGGCTCCAGGGGCTTCCTGCTGTTTTCCAGGGGAGGGGATTGACCATTTGAAGCTGTTGCAGGAATGTTGGACCAGCCCCCCCAGCACAGGAGGGGATAAATGAGCCCATTCTGCCATTTACTGCTGAGCTGCCACGTGTCCATCGATGGTTTGGAGGGATCTGTCACACACAGGGGAAGGATGAGGGGATAATCTTGGAGAAAGGTTGGATCTGTGCTAGCAAATTAGCAAGATTTCAGGCTAGAAATTTGATAGTGAATGTGCCACCCCTGAGTGTACAGCCTGTGAGTAAAGTGGATTAGAATAAATGGGATATAAGGCTGTTAACACAGCGTGCACTTGAGGATCCCACCCGGCCCTGGCACAGCTGGAGCTTCCTCACTGTCCATCCTTCTTCACCAGGTTCTTCTCCTAATCACCCCTTCTTGAGCTGCTGGGGTTTTAATCCAGTTCCCACACACCCATTAGGATTGGGGGTGTGTTGGGTCAGAAAGGAACTTCAGCCACAGACTCCAGGTCTGCTGGGCCACTTTAATTCACAGCTGAGGCCACAGCGCAGAGAAGCCCTTGAGAACATTCCCACTGCCCATCTGGGATGGACCTGGGGGATCAGCCACGGGTTTGAGGGCTCCATGGTTATGGAGTGTGTGGTGAAAGGATCTGCAGGGGTTTCTCTAACATGGGTTCAAGAATAAATCCATCCTTTGGGGAGGGACTGACCCAAATCCTGGGCTGCAGGAAGGGCAGTTCTGGTGTCAGAACTGTGAGAAAGGAAGCTCCAGATGTCACAGGTTACTATTATCAGGAAAATGTTAAAACAACCCGTTACTCCTCTCGGAATTGGACTCCTTGCTTCTAAAAGATCATTAGGTAAGAACCTCAGTCACAGAGACTCTTTCTACGCAATCCCAGCTGCTCAGCTCAGAGAGCTCTGTCAAAAATGGGATGCCCAAAATTATGACCTACCTTTCTTTCCGTTTCACATTTCCAGGGAGTTGTTAAAAATTAAAGATGCCTTTAAGGAGCTTCCCAGAAAACTGTGAAAATGTAGGACATAGTGTACCAGCAGGTTACAAAATGAAGCAACTTTTATGCAATATATTGTGCTGCAAAGCAATTTGCTTCCAAGTGTCTCAAGTATTTCAATTAAGAAAAGTAACGATCAAGGACAAACAGCCTTTTAGTAGGAAGGGATTGGATTATTTCTATGGTTACTGTGCTGGAGCTGTAACTAGAATTAAAGTTTTAAGATAAAGGTTACTTTTATGTTTATTAAAAAGTTGCTGTTATTTTTTTTTATACACCAAAAAACTTTGGGTTTTTTGTTTACTGAGGTTTGTTTTAAGGATAGGGTATAGAAGAGAGCTCAAGCTATGATGTAGTTTTATTGGTTTAAAGTTATTTACGTGTTTCACTGCTCAGGCACCAAACATGGTGAAGGTTTTTGTTATTTCACGCTCCTTTTTACCCATTTAAATTGTGATTATATACCATTGTTTCTTTTTTTTTTCCCCCATTGACGTTAAACCCCACACAACAAAGAGGGATAAAATAAACACATTAATTTATCATCCTCCTCAACTTTTCCATTAGGGGTTTGAGGGTCATTTGGAAGCAGTGGGGGAAGGATGTTTGTTCCTTTGCAATCAATACCCTTCAGAGCATCGTGGTGTGGCTGGAGCAGGGTGGTTTGCTGGAGGTTCTGCAGAAACCAGCCCCAGGTGAGCCAAACATCCTGCCTGGGGCTCAGCTGAGCAGGGTTCTAAGAATTACTTTAAATATTTACATCACTTACCATTGTCTAAATGGGTCTTGCAAGACCTCGAGGAAGCTGCTGCCTCCCCTAAAAGCAGATTTATCTGCTGGAACAGAACAAGGTGAAGCAAACTGGGGTGAATATAAAATGCTTGTGGGTTCCTGCAGTTGCCCAGACTGCCAGTCTGCCAGGAAGTGCCTTTTCAAGCCCGAGGGCTCTTCTTCCCACGTGTTTTCCCGGAGTGGTGGTGTAGGAACCACGATTAACAGAGGGGCACTGGGAGAACTGTTGAACAGCATTTCCCCTGCCAGTAAATGGCTGGGCTTGTTTTTAGGGTTTGGGGATGGAAGTGGCTGCAACAGCTGTGCTGGAAAACATTTGTAAAGGTTATGTAAAGACATGGAAAAAGAACAGAAAATAGGTAAAAATCTCGTAGACTGTTAGAAAGCATTTTAGCAACATTAGCAACATTCTTATTCCTCATCTCTCCCCGTCTGCAGAATTTATAACCAGAACTGCATCTGTGTAACATTGAAAATAATCAGAGCTCTCATTTTCTTTGTGAAGAGAGGAAATTACCTGGATTGGGGGGGGGGGTTGCTTTTGTTGCCAAACAAGCACAGACAAAAGATGCAGAAAAATAAGAGGAACCAGGAGTGTTTCTCTCTGATTCTCACCCTTGTGGTGCCGGGGCTCCCTGGGGTGCCCCTGTCCTGGAGGGACGAGCTGGGCTCTTCTCTGGACTCGGGGCCCTCCTTGGGGGGTCAGGGCACTGTGGAAGGTTTCACCTCAATCAGCAGGAGCAGCTTTTGCCTGGCACAAAGGCAGGAAAGCTGCAGTACAAAAATAAATAAAAGGAAGAAAAAGCGAGGATAAAAGGAGAGGGAAGAACAGAGGAGTCCAGATCTTTCCCTCAGGCACTTGTCAGCACTCAGCAAGGTGGTGATCCAAGGACAGCAGAGTCCACTCTCTTATCTTGCTCTCTTGAAAGTTTGAGGGACAGTGTTTGTGTTCAGTTCCCTCTGTGGGAGGTGTAGGAGTGTGATTTTGGTGGCACTAATGTTGAGTTAAGGTTTAGGAGACTCTGCTGGTGTTTGGTAACTGTTTTCTGAGATTTTCTGTCTTCTCAAACCTAAGGAGGTCTCAAGATCTCGTTGCTCTTCACCCAGCACAGCCCGTCCCCCAGGCTGGGCGGGGAAGAGCCAGGAATCCTTTTTTGGCATAATGGGGCTTCACATTGAAATTAATTTAATTAGAGCAGGGTCTTGTTTTCACCGAGGTGCTGGAAACTGTCCTTTCTTTCTCCCTTTCCCACAACTGGAAATTAAAAATGCTTTCTTGCCATCACCACGAGTGATTTGCAGCTTAATTGCAGCCGGCGCCTCCGGGTTACCACAGTCTGGCCAGAGGCCTCCAGGGTTAGATCATTCTGCTGCTTTTTACACCAATACTAATTTCATATTTACTCAAACACAAGCCACGTGCTTCCAAAGGGAAGGAGGGAATGGAGGTGGAACTGGACACCACGTGCCCAGACACCATCCTGGCCCTGGAGGGGCGGGGACGGGTCCATCACCTCCAGGGTGTTGGGGACCCTCCTGATTAACGGGGCTGAGCGTGGTCCCCTCTGCTCTGGAGGTGACCATGGCCTGACTGGGGGGTAGATGGGACGTAGATGGGATTTGTTCTGCGGGTTTTCTGCAGGAATTTTTGCCAGAAGGGATTGGAAGAACCCGGTTCCCTCCGAGCTGGCGCGTCGCTGGTGTTGTGACAGTTTGTTTACTGTGGATCCTCAGACTTGTCAGGGAGATTCAGTCAGTGTTTCTTCTCTCTTGCCTGGCTACGAAAATTATTTGGATGGGATATTTGGGTTGGGGTTTTCTTGCGCTATTCTTGTCAAAGCAAAATAAATAAGGAATTGGAATTCTCCTGGAATAGGGGATTATAACGTGTTCTTTGGGAGGTTTAGATAAGGCACAGAGAAGTGGCAATTTTTGTCTTGCTGCAGTAGCTACACTTTCTAGACCACACTTTCCTCCCTACCCTGGGAAAACAAGAAATAGTGTCATCATCCCTGTGCAATTCTATTACTAAATTGTCAGAACATGCTCATATTTCTGGCAGCAATGATCCAACTCCATTTTCACTTCCATGTGGATCCGCGGTGACCTCGACATTCCTGGTCAGTGCTCACGTAGAGATTGCTTGGCAGGCGCAGGTGCCAAACTGGGGAACATAATTTCCTGACAATGTTTGGGATCTGGGTGAGTAATTGGCTTCTGGGCTGGCCCTGCACAGCTATAGGGGCCTTGCCTGAGCCTCTCTGCTGGTAGTTTTTAATGACCAGAGAGCCATGAACCATCTGTTTGTGCAGAACTGTTGTTGAACACAACTGTTGCTGGTTTTATACACTTGGTATGTGCTGCTCAGAAATATTTGAAGCCAGGCCTATTATCTAATTTTTAAAATGGACTATTGGGCAAAGAAGTTTTTTAATTAGTGGCAAAGGTGGAATCATTATCATGCAAGAGAAACACTAAAAGGCAAAATTGCAAAAGCAGAGTCCAAAATCTGTAGCCACAACAAGTGTTTGGAGCTGAATTGTGTCCCTGGGGATGAAATGGTGCAGTAATGGCCATTAAACATCCCCTCCCCTCTCCTTCCCTTGCTGCTCACTCCATTAATGCCTGGGCCACTGCCCGTGGGGCCATTAATGCCTTTCCCATGTAGGTGTGCAGGAAAGTATTGGAATGATGGAATTATGGAATCATGGAGGTTGAAAAAGACCTCTCAGATCATCAGCCCAACTGCCAGCCCAGCACCACCACCACCTTCACCAGTAAAGCACGTCCTCAAAGGCCACACCCACGTGTTTTAGGGCAACACAGAGTCCGGCTTTAAACGTCTCCTGTTTCTGTTCTGGTGCATAAACCTGTCACTCTCCACATTCCAGGCATGGAGGGAAATTTGGGGAGGGTGTGAGACACGTTCATTTTTTAGTCTTCCAGCGCAGTGGTTCAGAAAGGCACGAGCCAGAGGTGGCCAGAACTTAATGGAATATCTGTCAACGTGTGAACATCTCCATTGCTTCGTGTCTTGTTGCTTACACAGGGCTTCCAAAAGTCATCTCAGACTGCTGTAATTCGGCTGTGGGACAAGTTGAGAAAAGATAATGATTTATTGACGTTGTCTCCTCCCCGAGACAGCCCCTGCTGAGCCAATCCCACGTGTGCCAGCTTTGCTCCCTCTCCTGCTCCTCCCTGGTTTGATTTCCCGGTGGGAACAGTTCATCTCCTCCAGGCAGCAAAGTGCTGATGGGAAGGGCAGTTTGGGGCTCTGGGTAATGAGAGAAGCTTAATACCCTGAAAGATCTTTTCTACATTAAAGTGATATTTCCATCTACTGCCGTGGGTTTTTGATGGTAAATCCAGGCTCTGTATCATTTTCATTGGAATCTATAAACCAACAAAGTGAAACAAATCCAGCAGCTTACAGCTCAGAGCTGGAGCCCTTTCTGCCTGCTCTTGGCACTTATTTCCTCCTGTTCTCATCCCAAAGATGAGCTGCTTTATCTGAATAACAGACATGGCTGCCTTTTTTATTTAAAGTTATCATTTCAAAGCCGTTCCTGAAAACATCCCTCTCTGCTTCTCACTGCCAGGGACGGGCTTAAAGGGTGAGGACTGGTGCCTGTGTACAATAATTCAGCAGCAAATTAAACCTCAGAACACTCAAACAGCTGTTTCTTCGTCACTTCCATGCATTAGGGATGGTGATTTCTTTCCCTCGTCGAGGACCTGCTGGAATATAATTAGACATTCAAAATGGGTGTTCTACATTTTCCTGTTTCCTTTGCTGCTCACAACATCAAGGGAGGGACACGGGGAGGTGAGACCAGACACGAGGGCTGAAATCAGCACCTAATGCAGAAGCTTTTGCTGTTTGGTGGTTTTCTTGGTCTTGTGGAACTAGTTCCTAACCTCTCATGGCCATTTTGAAGGTTAAGTGCTTCCTTCCTTCCTAGGACGGTCTGTAAGAGAAATAAACTCTGGCTCCCACCACCAAGGGTTGGTTAAGTGTCCGTTGATGAATTTGTACTAATTAGGGCAGTAGTGCTTCATACAATGATGTTTATTTTTCCTCCCCTGGTGCGTGTGTAGCAGTTCTGCTGTGTTTGTGAATCCCTTTAGCTCTCAGGGGCAGCAGAGCCTTGCTGTGCCTCAGGGGATGCTCTGGAAGTGTCTGGATTTTGTGGAGAATGGGATTCTGGGGAGCAGCCAGCCAACAACAGCAGCAGCTTTCCACTCTCCCCTCTGCACTGGAAGTGTCCTCCCATCTCCCATCAACAGATGGAACCAGAGTGAGACAAGGCAGGTATGTGGGGTTTAAGTGTGGTTTTAATTTTAGGGTCTGGAACATTCCCCATGAAGAGCTGCAGCCGTGGCTGTGCCTGGTGCTCCCCAGCTGAACCCGAGTCACTGTGATGTTCTTTTCCCTCTGAGCTACCAGTTATGCAAAGTGAAGCTTCACCTGAGCGGGGATTAAGATTTTTCATGTTTAGCTCAAAGCATTTAATGGAAAGTGATCTATCTGGGGAGGGAGGAGGGGGGAAAAAAGCAACATCAAAACCCCCTCAAACGCAAGCATCTTATTTTAGTGCTGTGTCTTTCATAAATCCTAAAGATTATTTTGTTTCTGCCAACACTGTTTTGTTTAAAATCAGCTTATGTTTAGAATACAATAAGGAGGAGGAAGAACCAGATTCAATAATTTTCTCCTGCTTCCAGTAGTTGTTCCTTACTTGATTACTTGCCAAAGTGCCAGAACTGACAAATTATCCAATAACACAAAAGTGAAGGCGGCTGCAGCCGCTGTAAAGCTGGATTAGTTTATAAAGTGTCCCTGTTGTGTTTCATAAAATGAACAACGAATATCCAGCAAACCTGTTGCAGGTTCTTCCCCCTCCCTTTTCTTTCTCTTTCTTTTTTTTTTTTTTCTTTGGGGCACTAAAAGGAGCAGAAAGTTACACACTTATTTACTTGTCAAAAGAGAAGAAATCCTTCAAAAAGAAAAATTATGTGCTACCTAAACCATTTCAGGATGTGGAAGGAAATACATTGGATTTCCAGCCTGCCCAGTGCTCCTTTGGGGAGCTGATTTCCTGTGCTGGGGGGGCAAAGGGTTTGGAGGCTGGGGATGTTGCAATACAGTAATTATTTTCCAAAGGGTAATACTGATATTTACTCAGTGAATTCAGTATTATATATTGAATTATAACAAGCAGTTGATTTAATATTAAGCTTAGAATTTGCTGAAGGCTGTTGTAGGAAAACATAATGCATCAGAGCTGGCAGTTAAGGTTTTGCAGCCCTTTTTGTTTGTTTCTATTTATTTATTTTTATCTCTTCCACCATGCCCTGCAGCCCCAGGCTGCTGTCTCCTGTGTGTAGGTGTGTACATTTGATGTGCCTTGTACTGCAAAGGATGCCCAGGAAAGCAGCATTCCCGTGGAAATCTGTGCCTGCAGGGCAATTCCAGTGCTGAGCCACAGGATTAGGCTCCGTGTGGGGGAGGTTTGGGATGAGTTTAATGTTCAGCTCAGTTTGTGTTTGGGGCAGGTTGAGCCGGGAGCTCCACAGGGAGCACTGGAAGGGCCTCACTGATGCAGGAAGGGAGTGATATTAAGTCCTGCTTTTATATATATAAATATATATATATGTGTGTGTGCTTCAAAAGCTTCAGGAGAGCAGTGTGTGTGTTAACAGAGCTGCCAAAAGACAGCTGGGCTTAGTGGGATCATCTTAAACTGGGCTTAGGTTTGTACTGGGATCATCCAGATCTTTCACTGGTCCTCTCTGGGTGTTGTTTTAATCCATTAAGTGATACTTTGGAATGTCATTAATGTGCCAGGTCACCCCTGAGTGCTTTTATGGGTGTGCCTACACAACAAGGTACCCCAATTAATTCTCAGTGGGCTCATCACACAGGAGAAGCATCACAGTAATATTAATTAAGCAGTCAGGAGCAGCTGGACTGCCCTGCTTTGCAGCTAAATTAATTGACCAAGTTACTCCTCATGCTGAAACCACGGGGTGATGGAGCAGTGAGTGCTGCCAGGGCCACCCCTGCAGTGTGCCAGCACCCACAGCATGTACAACTCCAAGCTAATCCCCTTCTCCAGGCGTGGGAAGAGCTGCAGAGCCACAAACAGGGTCAAAAAAATGACAAGAACCTCTGAGTCGTTCTATCGGTCATTTATATTTAGCGCCTCTTTGTAGGACGGGGGAAAGTGGCCCAAGGTCATTAGGTGTGGTTTCTGCTAAAAGCAGAGCTCCACTGTAGGGCCAGAGTTATTAGAGCTCGCTAGGAGGAGTTTTGGGGCTGCAAGGAGCTGATGGAACCTGCAGGGAGCTGGGGAGGTGCTGCCAGTGCAGGGCAGGTTTGGTGGAGGGGAAGGAATGGATGACTGGGAGGGCTGCAGTTATGACAACAATATGAATAACACTAAAAAGTACAAGATTACGTGCTTTGGGACTTAGAAATGAAAAATTTCGGCCATAACTGGAAAATTGCGGTTTTTGATGGCAGGGGAAGAGAAGGACTTTAATATTCGTGTGGATTTTTCATTTCAAACCAGAAGTGGAGCAGCTCTGCAGAGCACGGGGCTGTTTAACACTCTGGTCACAGCTGTCCAGAGGGAGTGTTAATCACAACAGGTGTGGAAACCACATCAGCATCACAGCCTGGCTTTCAACAGAGTCCCAAAAGGAACTGATTAAAACAGCCCAGCAGTTCAAAGCTGGAGAAGAATCACAGAAGGGTTTGGCTTGGGAGGGACCTTAAAGATCACCTCGTTCCACTCCCTGCCATGGGCAGGGACACCTTCACCCAGCCCAGGCTGCTCCAAGCCCCATCCAACCTGGCCTTGGACATTCCCAGGGTGTCCTGTCACTCCATGGCTCATGAAAAGCCTCTTTCCAGAGATCAACTCGTTTGCTGCAGATGCACCAGGTTAAACAGCCAAAGGTGACTACAGAGCCAGAGGGCTGGGAACAGGCAGCCAGGGCAGCACAAACATCTCCTGGGTGAATTCAGACCTAATTCCCTAAAGGATGAGGACCTGGAACCCCCATTCCATGGGAACAGCCCGGGCAGTGATGCTCAGGATCAGCAGTGGGGGGACACCAGAGGACAAAGGCAATGGTGTGTCGTGGCCCAGGGTGGTACTGATGGGTCAGGCTGCAGTCTTGTGCTCTACCCTGATTTTTAGGCCAGGTTGTGCTTTGGAAAGGCCATTTTGGTGGTTAACAACACTGCAGACTGTCCCTCTGTCTGTCCCCTTCATTAGCAGCAGAGATGTTTGTTAATTAGGAGAGAGGTGATCTGTCCTCTCCGTGTGGAACAAAAAGCAGAGAGGACAAATTTTAACAGAAAACCTCCAAGGGACTGCAGCTCTGGGAGGGGAGGGCAAAGCATTGATTTTATTATTTTGTGTGTGTGTGTGTGTGTGATGCATTTACACCACCAGTGTGGCCAAGTCCTGAGGGGAACATCAGGCAGGTGAGTGTATTTTGAGGTTGTGGTAAGAGGCATCATGTTCCTGGGCTCTGGGAAGGAACCAAGGAGGTGCTGACTGATAAGAGCTTGGCAAGTGAGCAGAAATTCTGAAAAGATTCTTTTTACATCTGTGCAAGACTAGAGCTGCCCCTCACAGTGGCCCAGACCCAACTGAAATCTTTCATTTTCTCTTCAATGTGTAATTTCCCAGCAGCCTGATTGCTCCTCCACAGCGTTTTCATCACGCTGTACAAGAAAGGAGGAAATTACCAACAATTAGCTGAATTCTTCAGGCTTCACTCGAGCAGAATCCCACTGCCTTCACTGGGAACGCTTCCCAGCATTGGATTCAAACTTTTTCCCCACTTATCATTTGGGAAAGGGCTGAACAGAACCCCTGCAGGGCCCCAGCACAGTGCTGGAAGAAAAGATCTTTTTCATTCTTGTTATTGGATGCACTGAGAAATATGTCTAGAGAATATGGTGTTTTGGTAAGAGTTTGTGTCATACCTGTGAATATGTTTGATTAAAGCAAGACTTGCCCTCAGCAATGACGTGGAGAGGCAAATGTAAGAGCAATGCCCCAAAGGTGCTTGGGAAGATCATTTCTTTGAAGATTTTAACTTTCCCAGTAGTTTTTTTGTGGAGTATCTTTCAATTCATGATGCAAAGGAAGCACTGAGTCAACCTGCACTGCTTAGTCCAGCTGAGAAAATTGTAAAGGGAAGGAGCAAATACACCTGGATAAAATGATGGGACTTGTGTCTGGTACTGTGTGGTAAGACACAAATACTTTGAGGGCACTTAGGAAGTGTTCATCCTGATAATGTTTGACAGCTTCTCACATCCTGATGTCTGATGCATTTGGGATTTCTTGTCCACAGGGATTTCTGCAGGTTTGGTAAGTCCTTTTCCAACTTCTGCAGTGGGGAAATACCTGAACTCCCCAAGATACAGATAAATGACCCTGTGCAGGTAAGATAAGAATAACTAACAGTAAGAATTTTTGAAATATCTGGAGTCCTTCATACTGGGGTGGCTGGGAGGGCTCAGACCCTGCATGTCCAGAACAAGGTTCATTCCCCCCAGGAGTGTCTGTAGGACTGTTCCTGCCCAGGGCATGGAAGCAGCTCCATCTGCAGCACTGCCCCCTGTTTCACCCTCACCCTGGGCAGCAGGAGCTGCAGAGCTGCCAAGGTGAGCAGGGTTTGATCCATGTGTGGGTTCTGCTGCCCCTGTGCCAAGGGCTGGGGATGAGCCAGGGCAGCTCCTGCTGTGGGAGCACCCCTGGGATGGGGAGCAGCTGCCTCAGCCCAGAGCTCTGCCAGGGCACAGCAGCAGTGGCCGAGTCTTTCCAACCCTCCCCCCCGCCCCCAGAGCTTTGGCAGGCACTGATTTTGCCAACAGCCCAGTGCCAGCCCTGGCAGAGGCTCAGGGAGGTGGTGAGGGGGGTGAAGTGTCTGCTCCTACCCTGCTTCTCTGGGCAATTGGGTTCAACAAGGTCCTAGATGGGCTCCTGAGACAGAAAACTCACCCCTGTCCCTAAGAAAGCATCTTTTAAAATCACCAGGGGGGTGGGACTCAGAAGGCCAGGACTGGCTCTGCCCCCAGCACTGGTGCTACAGAACCAGGGGGAGGTTTGGGGGAGGTGAGTCCCCCATTGCCTCATTCCTGGTGCTTTGATCCCCTGTCAGCTGCTGGGAAAGCCAGGGACAGGAACAGCTGTGTCTGCAGGGCTGGTGCTGCTGGGACAGAGGTTTGGGGTTTTGGGAATGACACCAGACAATGTCTGTCTATAGGGGCTCAAACATATCTGGTGTTCAAACACCCAACCCCATTTTGACCCTTTGTGGTGGAGTCCCCATCCCTGGAGGGGTTTCAGACCCCTGCAGACGTGGCCTCAGGGACATGGGGGGGTGGTGGCCTTGGCAGTGCTGGGGGAGTGGTTGGACTCAATGATGTTAAAGGTCTTTTCCAACCTAAAGCATTGTGGGATTCTGTGCTCTCTGGCATTGCTGGGCCCGTGTCTGGGCTGTCTGGAGGAGCTCTGTGCAGCTCCACTGCCTGATGAACTCTGGGATTTTGTGCTCTTGGACTCTGGCCCTTTGCCCTGTTACTCATTTTCTCACTGTGCCTTCTCCCCCTCCAGGAACTTCTCCACGGGATATTTTTTTTCATGATTCCTGCAGCCCAGTGATATTTTTCTCTTCCACCCTCCCTCTGCCTGACCTGGGGTTTCCCCTGGACTGGGGGGATGAGCTGAGCTGCCCAGGTGAGCTGGGCTTTTCCCTGTGGTCCTGCTGAGCTCAGCTGGGCTCAGGCCTTGGAGAATAAGCACAGCCTTGACTCCAGCAAGGAGGGTCCAGCCATTCCCAGGTCAGGTCCCACCATGCTCAGGTTCAGCTCTACTGCTGGAGAGGCAGCAGCACTGCTCTGGTAGATGCCACATGTAGCCTCAATATCTAGTTAGGAATAGTAAAAAGAACATTTTATAGTAAATCTGGGACTTGAAAAATAAGAAAAACCTGCTCTGATTTGTCGTTTTCCTGGCAATGGGCAGAAGGAACTGTTTCCATCAGATGAGACCGTCGGCTCATTCCCACCACTTAAAACATACTTGTCTTTTCATTAATTTAAACTTAGAGCAAGAAAAATCTCCTTGCTGGGCAAAGAGGCCTTTGCAAACAGGGGGATTTACAAACCAGTTCCTCTTGCACGCTCTGAAGCCCCGTGGTTTTCCCTCTCTTTGTTCCCAAGTCTAAAAATGACAGGAAGGTCGACGTGACCGTGGCTTAAAAATTGGGACCATGAATGTGACAAATGCTGCAGCCTCACGTGGTTCTGCTCCCGTGATTAATTTTTTTCTCCCAACAAGAGCTCCTCTGGAGGAGGAGGAGGAGGAAAGGCTGACCCACAGAGCCCTTCCACAGATGCTCTGATAACTCCTGCTTTCTCCCTTCAGCAGGGCCATTTGTCTGTGTGCTTGACATTTGTCCTCCGGTTTTGTGCCACCTACTACAGCTCCCTGTGATTGAATCACTGCTGCCGGTGTTATTTCTCTGTTCCTTGACTTTTCCCAGTGAACTGAAAGTACTTTCATTCTTGTTTGCTATTGATCAGATAATCCACAGGTCTGAGCTGCTCTGACGTCCCCAGGACTGCACATTGATAGACTGGAAAATAAATACACACAAGGAGGAGTTTGCACTTCTTTCCCTCTGCTTACACAATATTTTAATATTTGCAATCCCTTTTGGATGTGTTACAAGTGACAATAATGACATTCCAGTGCAGGTAGGGTGTGTTTTCGGGAGGGGGATCGTACCTGAGAAAGCAAAACAACTGGTGATCCTTTTAAAAGCCCCCCTCTGTTGTGGATAAAATAATTGCAACCAGTGTTTGCCTGAAAATTCACCCCAGCTCAGAAGGGTTTGCTCCAGTCCCACTGGCTCGGCTGAGACTCCCCCAGGAGCTGCTCCAGATCCTTCTGGAGCACCTGAGAGCAGTGGGATTGCTGAGAAGAGGGAGGTGGGTGAGCCTGAGCTTAGGGCTTGGACTGTGGATTAGGTCGGGTGTCCATGCAAACCCATCCCGGGGTTGTTTCTCTGGGAGATCACGAATAACAGGAGCAATTCATAACATCTCCCACGTTTTCATGCAGCTTCAACCAGGGCACAAATATTTCTTTCTCTTTACACTGTTATTACCACCCAGATGACTACAGAGATACAGAATTATACAACTATTTGCTTCTACAATTGAGCTGCATTTTTGCTGCGTGATTTATAGACCTGTGACGGGGAGACCTTTCCCTAATAAAGGGTTTTTCCAAGTGAATCTGCATCACTTTCATAGGTCATACTCCTCACTTCAGTTCTTTTGCCTGCCATTTGCTATGGCTGTTAAACAGCTTTAAAATTAAAGCGTGATTATTCAGAAATCACTTCATAAAACATTATATTCCATGTGCCACTGCTTTTGCCTTTATGTCTCACACCAGGCAGGAGAAACTGCTGAGTTTGAACCAGCAACAGAAAGTTCATTATGGATAACTGTTGATTAGATAGGAAAGTGAATTATAGAAGTGAGATCAGAAACATGTGATTGGAGATGCTTTGGAGAGGGAAGGAACGTGCAGGTCCTGGGATCGTGGTGGCTCTGGGATCACGGATCCATCTCCTGCTGATGCAGGCTGACAAATCCAGGACCAATTGTGGAACATTTCACTGCTGGTACAAAGCACATTCCCTTTGTTCAGCCCCTGGCAGGTGAATGAATCCGTGGGAAATCGTGTATTTTAAAGACCAAAGTGTGTTGTTGATCCTGCAGGGTGGGTGCTCTGCTGAGGGGGAAGGTGGGGCTTTGGCTGTCACGGAATCATGGAATGGTTTGGGTTGGAAGGAACCTTAAAGTTCATCCCATTCCACCCCCTGCCATGGGCAGGGACACCTTCCACTGTCCCAGGTTGCTCCAACCTGGCCTTGGACACTTCCAGGGATGGGGCAGCCACAGCTGCTCCATGAAACCTGTGCCAGGGCCTCCCAGGGAAGGATTTCTTCCTCATATCCCATCTAACCCTTCTCTCTTTCCATTTGAAGCCATTCCCCCTTGTCTTGGCGCTCCAGGACCCTTGTAAACAGTCCCACTGTCTGGATAAACACTTTTAAATCATTTATTTAATATTTCCTCCCTCAGGTTGATGCTGCTGGTCTGAGTATCTTACCCCTACCCCAGGGACAGGGCAGGGCCAGATGCCCTCACACACATCCCAAAATGGGAGAAATGCTTTTATGGACCAGGTGGTCCTTCCCAAGGAGTGAGAGGGAAAGCACAATGGGAAATTGTAGCTGCCAGTGGCTGCTTTTCTTAGGATAATGAAAAGCTAAAATAATGTCTCTGGTCTTGGCTCTTCCAGTATTGCCATGATTTGTTTAGCTCTGTTACCTGGGTGTAGGATGGCACTGGATTATCTGGGGGAAGTCAAAGTATGAGAAGGTTTGGATCTGGGAAAGGATTTTTTTTTTATTTGGAGTTGGCTGGTGACGAATGGAAGCAAAAAGAAGGAATTAAAAACAAAACCTGCAGTTAGGGAAGAATGGGAAAAACTTGCTTTCTGTGCCTTTATGTAAGTGAGCTACAAAATGAACCATTCAATAAGTAGAGATCAGAGATACTGTGAGCTGGAAAAGAGGCTGTGTCCTGTTCCCATAACCATGAAAATGGGGAAAGGAAAAGGCCAATCAGCAAAACAGTGAAAATATTGAAAAAATATTTTTGAAAAATATTATTGAAAAAATAAAGGTGTCTGGGAGGACTTTAGAGTTAACCTAAAAGAGGGAATGTTCTGCTGGAGCTGGTGCAAGGTTAAACCTGTACATCTTTCTCTCCCCCCAAGTCTGTTTTTTCCAAGCCTCATTAACCATTTTGCTGAACATTACAATCATTTCTCTTCCACCAGGTTATATCACATTTTTCAACCTTTTAGGTGCAGACCTGAGAATTATTGATCCAATGAATCATCCTGACTTTGGTGCTCCTGCTGCTGAAGGCTCCTGGAGAAACCAGGATGGGGGCTAAATATTGAGCTTGTTTTTCTGAGTATTCTCTAAGTTAGGGAGTGTTTTTCCATGTGGAAGAAGCAGCAGCACAGGAACATCAACTCTTTGCAGTTTTGATGGTACTGCATGATGTTTAAGGCATCTAAGGATGCACAAACACCAAAAAAACCTCCAAAGAGATATTTCCTTCGTTCCCCCATGGCAGGGGGTGGCACTGGATGGGCTTTGAGGTCCCTTCCAACCCAAACCACCCTGGAATTCTGTGCTTTGTATTTTCAGTGTTCCAGGACCTGCAGGACAGCAGGGGCTGCAGCAACTGGATGGGGACAGGACCAACCAGCTCCTGCTTGGAAGAGCCTCCAAGGCAGGCAAGGCCTGGGAAGCAGGGATGCTCCTCCCTGCTGGTGTTTCCAGGAGCTGCAGAGAATTTGTAACAGAGTCAAGAACGAGACATTCCGAGTCTCAGGTCAGTACCTGAATATCAGCTTTTTTTGTCTTCTTTCTCAAGGACTTCATGTTTGGTTTTCTTAAAAAAGATTCTTAAAATGCCAAAGAAACCCCACATGACATCAGCCTTTGACAGGAATACAAGAGTATCCTCTAAATAACATAAATTAAATAGTCCTTTAATTATTAGATAAAATATAGTGATCAAACAATATAAGTTACGTACAGTCTCTTATTTATTGGATAAAATATAGTGATGTTTTAAAAATGCCAAATAATTATACCAATATATATTGGTGAAAAACACCACTACTAATTGTATTGTAAGTGCCTTTTGTGTTTACAGAAGGAAATGCACGATCTTAACACTAAACTGGGATTATAAAATTGCATATGGATATTCAATTTACCACAAATACACACTGGCAATGTACTTGAAGCAAGGTATTTTGGCAGATCTGAGCTGCTCTCTGTCAGGTTCAGGAGAAAGGAGCTGTAGGACTTATTTTGTAGAAAAATGTTTTGATAGAATTTGATAGTCAGGGCTGGACTTGATGATCTTGGAGTTCTTTTCCATCAATTAATGATTCTGTAATACTGAGCAGAATATCCCAGTTCACTTTTCTGTTTTGTAAGAATAAGGAGATTGAAATAGTTAATAATTCTGAATAAAATTAACTCTCCTTCAGCAAAACAAACAGCCCCACAAAGCTGTGGTAATTCTCTTGCAGCTTTCCAAGGCAATTAGGCTCTAATGGCTGCTGAAGAGATTTTCGTGTCGTTTCAAACACTGGTTGGAACAAATGGAACCTACAAATTTTTTCTCATTGTGACTTTATTATCTGAAAGGAAATGACTAATTTGGAGTTGGTTATTATTGTTTTATAGCCCATGAAATATAAGTATCAAAGTAAACATTTCCATGAATTTAAATATATAATATACGGAATGTGGAATACAGAAGCCCTGGGCTTATGAGCCAGATTTTACTGTATTATTATATTTACGCCAGAAAATAAATGTTCTCCCTTACTAGGCCTGTTTTTCACAGCAACTCGTTCCCTGAGGTCAAATGTGTGGTGAGCAGAGGAGGCTCAGTGAGCAGCACATGGAATCATGGAATCACAGAGTATTTGGGTTGGAAGGAACATCAAAGATTGTCTCATTCCCACCCCCTGCCCTGGGCAGGGACATCTTCCATCTCTACAAACTCTGCCCACGAGCTGCACCACGAGCAAATATCTTCCTGAGGTGAAGCTGCTGGTGCTGCTGGCCAGGATTGGAGAGGTGAAGGCTCATCCCAGGCATTCCCAGGTAATACAGTTTATCCAAATACTCACCACCAGCAGCTGGTCCCTTCTCAGAGGCACGTCTGTATGATAAAAAAAAGAGCCATAATTCATGTAAAACTGACCTGTATTTAAGAATTATTGTACATTGCCTTTCAGTGAGACAGCTTATCCTGAAATTGTCCTTATTTTCTATCTCAATTTGAGTGTGGGGATGAATTATGACACATGAGCAACGTGTGAGAGAATGGGCTCCTCACCTTTGAATGGCTGTTGATTAAAGCAGATCCATTAATAGGGCAGGAACAAGAAGCACTTTTTCCTGTGTGGATTCTCTGGCACATAATGAGGTCTGGATTTATATCACAGCCTTTTCCTTCCCACAAATGCCAGTATAAATTTGGCTGCTCTGCTGTCTCCCTCCAGCCTGGCCATTCCATGGAGCTCTGATCTCTTCCCTGCAGCTGCACTGCCCCAGGTAACTCCTACACCCCCCCAGCTGCTGTTCCTGCCATTCCCCCTCTGCTCCCCTCTCCTGCCCCCAGCTCTGCCCCACAGGGATTTTTCCAGGCTGGTTTGATCCTCATCCAGACCATCTGTATTTCCTTCCCTTTCAAGTGCAGTGAATCTGTTGCTGGATTCAGACACCCCTGTCTATCCAGAAGCCTCTTTCCCTCCAGAAATGCTGGAAGAACCTTCTCCCCCTCCCCTGTCTTGCTCTGCCAGACTTTCCCTCCCCTCAGTGCCTTTCTCCTTCCCTCCCTTTGTGCCTCACACCCTCCTCATGCACAGAGGGTTCCCATCATGTTGGTGAGCTGCTGGTGCCCTTCCCATCCCTTTGGGAATCTCTGCACTCTGCAGCTCGTCCTGCTGGCCCTGCTCAGGGACAGGACAGGCTCCAGCCTCTGTTCCCTGCTCTTTCCCTGTCCCAGTCTCCCACCCTTTGCCTCTCCCTGCTCTTCCCTCTGTCCCTCACCCAGATGGATAATGGACACCAGCTCACCAGGTGCCTCCTCTGCTCTGTTTCTTACAGTGCCAAGAAAAATGGGATCCTGAATCCTGATTTCTGGGCTTGACCATAAAGAATAAGGATTATGATCATTGGTGCCATTCTTATTTATTCCATTACAGTATCTGTTTATAGCACAGGAGCCTCATTGGATCGTAATGATACAGATAAATTTTGGCCCCTTATTTTTCATAGCCACTTTCAGGCTGTATATCATCCATTTCCCCCTCATTTAGATACTTGCTTCTACTTCAGGAAAAATAAAAGCATCCCAGTTGTGCAGGTAATAAAGCTGGTGAAACAAACTCAGAAGAGCCTTTTACAAAGGGGTTTCATTGTGATAATTTTTCATGTGTTGAAAGAGGAGCCTGCTGGCTTTCTCTGGGAGATGTTTTTTTGGATTTTTTTACATGCCAAACTTGTAGTCATGTGGAAGATTATTTTTTTTTCAAGGGAACACAGAAGCATCTCTGCATTTATCAGCTGAATTATTTGAGAAACTGTATTTTATAATTTAATGAGGCTTGAAGTTGTGCAGCTAAAACCTGAACAAAAACTTCAAACGGTCTGAATCTGAATTTCGAAAGTCCACCTCCCTGCAAGTCTGGTGTAAATACCTACAGAACACTGCAGATATTGTAGGGCTGGGACAGGCTTGGCTGTCACTTGTTTTCATGTTCCAGAAATGTCCTGTTCCTTTGGGAAGCTGGGATGGGGGATCAGCAAAATTACAGAATGTTTGGGTTGGAAGGGACCTTAAAGATCATTTATTTTCACCCACCTGCCATGGGCAGGGACACCTTCCACCAGCCCAGGTTGCTCCAAGCCCTGTCCAACCTGGCCTTGGACACTCCCAGGGATCCAGGGGCAGCCACAGCTTCTCTGGGCAACCTGTGCCAGGGCCTCCCCACCCTCCCAGGGAAGGATTTCTCCCCAATATCCCACCCATCCTGTCACTCCATCCCTTGTGAACAGTCTTTCTCCATGTTCCTTGCAGCCCCTTCAGGTCCTGGAAGGCCACAATGAGGTCACTCCAAAGCTTCTCTTCTCCAGGCTGAACAATCCCAACTCTCCCAGCCTTTTCTCCCAGCCTTTGGATCCTCTTGGTGCCTCCTCTGGACTCTCTCCAGCAGCTCCCTGTCCTTCCTGTGCTGTTCCCCAGGGCTGGAGCAGCTCTGCAGGGGGGTCTCACTGAGGGGGCAGAGGGGCAGGATCCCCCCCTGTCCTGCTGCCAGGGTTCAAATGATCTCAGAAATCCCTCAAGAATATCCTGTTGCTCCTCTCTCCCCACCTCCCCTTATCTCTCCTTTCTCAGTCAGTTTACGTGAATTTACCAACAAAATATTCTGATTATTTTTGACTTTGCATGATTAACAAGGAAATTGAAGAAATGTTCAGACAAGCTGGAAATGCTCCTGTTGCACAAGGGCAGGGAATCATCTCTGTGGTGGCTCTGGAATATTGTTCCTCAGCTGCAGGCCTTGGGAGAGCAGCACAATTGTTCCCATTCAAACAAAAGGAGCCTAATGAAAGTATCTTAATTTGCTGATCAGCTATTCAGAGCGAGAGGAATGGCCATGCAAGGTGTCCTTGCAGACTGGGAGTGAGTGCGGGATCAGAATATTCACATTTATTCACACTGAGCGAGCTGTTGTATTTCTTTAGCCTCAGATTTCATTCCCTCCACCTTAAAAAGGGCCATTTCCCTGGGCTTTTTAAACACCTCCAGGTTTAGTTGTGCTGCTGGTCTTGATGTATCCAAACCAAGAGGCTCTTTGAGCTCCATGGATGGTTTGGAGTGGAAAGATCTGCTGGAGAGTCATTCCAAGAAGCACATTTAAATGCCTGTTCTGCTACTCTGAAAACCTTTCTGATGGTGTAATTATTTTTTAAAAATGATTTCTTTAAAGATCCGCATTTATTTTCTCACCAAAATGATTTAATTTCTTTTACTTTTCAAAACAAATATACAAGCTCTCCTAAATTCCCCACAGGACTGGGAATAATTTGGTGATGGAAAGAGCCTCTGGATAAATCTGAGGCTCCCCCCAGCACATGTGGAGGGTCAGAGCTGGCTGAAGATGTTGAAAATTACAGCACCGAGTAAAAACTTCCTCTAAAATGAGCAGTCCAACTATCAGCCCTTTTCCTGGTGCCTGGGAACACAAAGTGGTGCTGAACCAATTTCAAGTAAATTCACATAATCACACGTCAGGCTCTGCAGGTGACAGTAGAGGAACCAACAAGAATTAGTCTTTGCTGCTATAATTTCATGTACATGTCAAAGTACAGCACATCATACACAACTTTTAATTCAGGCAAGCTAACTCTTTTTAAGCACTTTTATTTCTGCCTGTCTCATTCCCCCACACCTTTGGCAGTGCCAAAAGCTGCTGCACTGTTGCATCAGTGGCCTGACAATATCACTTCACCCAAAGGAACATCCTGTACTTATATGAAAGAAGATATTTTCCCTTTGCTGAAATGCATCCCTAAAAAACATATTCTGAGAGAAGTTAAAAGAAAAGACACAAAATGCAAGAAGATGTCCATACTGAGAAAGTAGATTCTGTTCCTGCTTTGTCCCTGTGATGCCTGAAGTCCTTGTGCTGCTGCTGTTTGTGGTAAATTACATATCACCTCTTTTCTGACTCTTTTTACTATTATCTCCTGTTACCTATTCTTCTTTACCCTACTCATCATCTTCCCTCGTCTTCATAAAATGGTCTAAAAGAGAAAATTACCAAGTCTGGGGGTCAGATGAGAAGAAAATGAGGTGCTGCTTGTCCGTGTGCTCAGCTGCTGCTGGGTGAGGCCAAGAATTCTGGGACCTGTGAAACAGCTCCCACAGAGGGAATTAGTTCTGATGGGTAGTAAATACCTTGCCAGTTATTTTGACGTGGCTTTTAAAATTTGGGGTCAACTAATACTTCTTGAATGGATGAAAAATCCAGAAAAAGATCCACAGGACTCCTGGGAGCTGTTTATTTCGTGTCTGACTACATATATATATATTTTGTGGAATATGGAGAGCCAGGTTTCGTTCGTTTTCTTCAGGGAGGGAGTGAAGTGGTTTGTTTCTCCATCAGGGGAGTGCCTGAAGCTGTTGGGTGTCCTGCTCAGGCCTGGCTGGGGTCTGTGCTGACGATGCTCACCCTCCTCTCAGGGCTGGGTTCTGTCGGTGTCCCCCCAAACACCGCAGGGGTGCAGCTGGTGCAGCACCCCGAGAGCCAACACACCCCTTCTTAGCAACCACAGACTGAAATATCTGCCAGGAAAATGCTTTTGTAGCCACTTGTGGTGGTTATAATGACTGGCTCCGTGGCACTGAGAGCATCCCCTCCTCGGATTGTTTCCCATCCTTTGCTATCCCCGAGCCCACGAGGGTCTCGCTCCTCTTGGAGCTCTGATGTTTTACATCTCAGATGTGCAGTGTCTCTTCTCTTTCCCTCTCAGAGAAGCCAGGAGTGTTGCAGGAGGGCTTCCATGGAGATATTAGTGAGGCAGTGAAGGACAGAGCCTCCTGGAGTGGCAGAGCCCGTGCTGGGAAGCTGCACAGCCACCAGGGAGAGGAACCACCCCGTTGTTCCCTGAGCAAAGAACTCCCAGAACGTCTCAGAGACATTTGCTAAATGCAGATAATGATGATGGAGCTGGGCTGAGTTTCAGCCTGAGCCCTTTTCCCCTGATAAAATAAATGAGGGCTATTTTTTCTGACCCTGCTGGGTGTTAGTGTAGCGTGAAAACCCTATTTATTGAAAAATAGGTTGCACAGGGAGTTCTGGGGGTTGATTTGACTCTCAAATAGCAAGAAATAGACTGTGGATTTCCTTATAGCACTTAAGACTAGATGGGTTAAGAGTGAATTATGTGCTTTTAAAGGAATGTTAACTTGAGATAATGTAACTTCATTGAGAAGCCTTGGAATATACTTTAAATAGATTTTGTGCTCGGTAGCAGCCTCGACTGTATCTCATTACAAGTGGAATTGAAAACAAAACTCGTGTATCCTCAGTGGGAATAGCCAGTGTAGTGTGACACAGCCAGATTGCTGTTTGTGGAGCAGTTGCTGCCTGCAGTCTGTGCCTGAGGGAGGAGAGACACGAACCTGGGGATGGCTCAGCCACAATCCCCCATCCTCCGTGTAAGATCTCTCCAGTGCTGTGGACCCCAAAATCACCCAGAAACTTTCTTTCCACAGTGAACACAATAAACACCTCCTGCCTGGGGAGGATCACTGGATTGTTGCATGGCTCTGGCAGTGGGAAGCCATTCCCTGTGTCCTGTCCCTCCATCCCTTGTCCCCAGTCCCTCTCCAGCTCTCCTGGAGCCCCTTTAGGCCCTGCAAGGGGCTCTCAGCTCTCCCTGGAGCCTTCTCTTCTCCAGGTTGAACAACATCCCCACTTAATTTCCATCAATTGCAGGTGGAAGTGCAAGTTTTTAGGTTTAGATTTCACACCTGTGATCTCCCCCTCAGCCATGGGCAGTGGGAGCACGCACCAAGCTTTGCTCCTTCCCCCTGTTCCTCTGTTTGCTGCAGCTGCTCTGCATTTCTGCCTCATATAACATGATTGTAGCCTCAAGCCTGTACAATCCCCCTCCCTAGACCTGTGTCTTTACCCTCTCTAATGCTTAGGGAACAACAGGCTCTGTTTCTTCCTTGAGAGTACTCAAAGCATGAAGGAAGGCCACCAAAAAGAGATGCTATAAAAAAAAAAAAGGAGTGAAAAACGATAACACTGGAAATCTGTTTTTACTATTGAAACGATGCCCATTTCATGGTCTAATTGAATTTATCTTCTCAGGTAACATGTTTTGTGGTGTACAGAAGCAGACAGCCATTTTCTCACAAGCTCCTTGAGGTAAAAGTTTGTGAGAGCTGTCACAACACATCGTGTTCCCGGAGCTCGTTGCCGGCGGCATCACAGGGAGAGAACCAGCCCTGCACCCAGGTACGTCCTGCCTCGTGCCAGCCCGGGGGCTCTCCCTGCCTCAGAGCAGGGATTTATCTGTGTGCTGACAGAAATGATGCCAGGAAACCTTCCCCAGGGTCCCAATGCTCGGCTCAGTGCTGGGGAGGGAGGGAAGGAGCCTCGTTCCCTGGCGGTGGGAAGGATCAGGAGCTCGGTTTGTTGTTTCCTTGGGCTGTTCTGTTAGAGGTGAAATTTTTCTAGGAAGGCCAGGGAATGTGTGTGGGGGGGATTGGTGAGGGTGTTCCCTCAGTATTCCTGTGCAGTGAGCAGTGGGTGCTCCTGGCACAATTCCTGCTGTTCCTGGTGAGCCATCCCAGCTCTCCAAGCGAACCAGTGGTGCTGGAGCCTGGCACTGTGTGCTCCAAGCAGGAGTGGTGGCTTGCTGGGAGCTCTTCTGATACACTGAGAGGAGAGAGAGGAGTCTGCACCATTAAAGAGGAGTCAATGACCCCGGGTTCCCCAGCCACAGCAGTGTCCCACTGTCCATGAGGGCACAAAGGCAGCTCCTCTCTCCCAGGAGAATCAGTCCCTGTGGCAGAGCAGTGGTGTGATACCCTCTGCTTCCCTCAGGAAATGGAGCTCCTTCCCCCTTCCTGGAAACAGTTCAGAACTGGCATTAGTGGTATAAATCACAGTGTCATGGAATTGTTTAGGTTAGAAAAGACCTTTGAGGTCACCAGGTCCAATTATTCCCCCAGCACTGCCACAGCCACCTCTAACCCATGTCCCTGGGGGCCACATCCACGTGGGTTTTAAATCCCTCCACCACTGCCCTGGGCAGCTGTGCCAGGGCTGGACAGCCCTTTCCAGGAAGAAATTATTCCTAATATCCAACTTAAACCTCCCCTGGCACAACTTGAGGCCATTTTCTCTGGTCCTGTCTCTTGTCACCTGGAAGAAGAGATTGGCCCCTGCCTGGCTCCAACTCCTGGCAGGGAGTTGAGGAAGTGATAAAGTCCCCCCTGAGCCTCCTTTTCTCCAGGTTAAATGTCCCTTTCCCCCTCCCCTGTTCTGTTCTGATGAGAATTCAAGCAGTGCCTCACGCAGACACACGTTGGGTTTTTAGGTGTTTTCAGGCTTGGGTTCACCACCGTTCAGGTTGAGCACAAAACAAATAGAGAGAAGGGACTTCATTACTTGCACTCTGGGAGTGCCTTGACAGCCATTTAGAAAAATCCTTCCCATTGCCCAATTTGCTGGGTTGCTCCTGTCCCCCAGGAGCAGGCTGGGAACAGAGCCATCCATCTCCAGCCCATCCGCAGCCCCGGCACGGAGCCCAGGGATCAATAATCCCAAGGCTTTACCTAAAAGGGTGGAAAACATGACGTGACCCAGGAGGTGAGGGCTGGTGGCTGCGTGTGCCAGAGTGGCTGGGCTGCAGTTTGTGTTGAGAACCAGCTGATAAAGATCCTTTTCTTTGGCGTTTCTTACAGCTGGGCTTTAAGGTTGACCTTATTCTCAGAGGGAAATACGGCCTGGTGCTACATGGACAACAGCAGGAGTGGGTTTAAGCTGTGGTTTATTTAGATCTTATTGCCTCCTTCACGTTGTAGTTTATATTAATTGTCCATTAATTTGCTCTAAAGCCTCTAGCATCTTCATTTTGACTTGCATTCCATGAAAGTCCTCTGGGTCACTTTGTGGTTGTTGCAAGGGTGAGCAAAATGGGCATTGGGGAGGCTGTTGGTCAGTGGAGTGTTTTATACAACCATGGGGTTCCCTGAGCACTTGGACCCTGCACCTACAGCCATCAGGAGCTCCAGGGAGCCCCACTCCTGTGTCCCTACAGGACAGAGAATTCTGGAATGGTTTGGGTTGGAAGGGACCTTAAAGCCCATCCAGTCCCACCCCCTGCCATGGGCAGGGACACCTTCCACTACACCAGGTTGCTCCAACCCCGTCCAACCTGGCCTTGGACACTTCCAGGGATACAGGGGCAGCCACAGCTTCTCTGGGCAACCTGTGCCAGGGCCTCAACCCTCTCCTGTAAAGATTAGACAGAGGGGATACTCTCTTGATATTCAGAAAAATGCACTATTTATCATACATTAGGAAAGAATAAATGTTGGCTTTTACTGTGGCAGATTTTTGGTTTATCCCCCAAATTTGTTGCTGGATCAAGCTGGTGCTTGTTCCTCTTGAGTCACACAGTGGGGTTTTGGCACCTGCTGCCTTAACATGTGTGTATTCTTTGTGGCTACAATTTGAACAAATGTTTTGAAATTATGACAGAGAAAATGACTTTTCTTGCCCACATTAACAAGTAGGTGTCGTGTGTGTTAATTACTGAGACCGAGCTGCAATTGCAGCTGATAAACACATGGAGATTAAGCTGCAAAAAGAGAGGAACACTGACATTTTCTTAAGGAACTGCCACAAAGATGAATGGAAAATGGGGAGAGGGGGAAAGGCTGGACACAATGAAAAGGCAGGAACTCCAGGGCAGGTCCCACACAAAACACAGGGCTGGCTTTCTTTGGGAGTGGGTTTGCAACCAGGAAGAGCTGGAATGGTGTGTTTGAAGAATACCCATTTTAAGAACAGCAGCTTGAGTTTTGGTTTCTCAGAGACTTGGTTCAAAGTTATGGGAATGGCAGGGAATTCTGAGCTGTGGTGACATTTCAAGCTGCACAGAAATTGTGTTGCCAGAGACTTTGTTACTCCAGCCTGCTCTGTTTGCTGCTGTTTCTCTCAGTTTCACATTTTTATTGTATTAAGAAATTTCCCTATTGTCGTTTTTTCCCTCTGTTCACGCAACAAAAACTCAATCAGAGCGACATCAGCGAAAGAAATTGGGGTTTTTTTAAACTCTCCCAGGCAGTCCCTGCTCTGGGGAAAGCAATAACTCTTCTGAGAGCTGGGGGGGTCTGGTGGGGGGACAGAGCAGGAACAGACAGCAAAGTGTGTGGGGCCACAGGGGCATCATCCACTTTGACAACCTCCTATGGCCCAGGCAGTTAGCAAATAATTAGCATTACACCACTTGGTGTAACACACCTCTTGCTCGTACATTATCCCGGGGAGAACACACTTGCTTTGTTGTGTTAGTAAATAACTGTTGTGTTTAAGAAATTAATTCACGTGGAAGGATTTATTGTAGCACACAATTAGAGGAAGAAAAATGACAAATTTGTTCCTTAGAGTGCCTTGAAATAATTTCTATCTCATCTGATTAGGGGAAAAGGCTGCTTTGTCTTCTTAAATTATTTTGTCTCTATTTGAATAAATCTGCACCCTCGTGTGCCTGCAGGAATTACAAACGGCTGCTCAGGCCTAAATCAAGTGTTCCAGGGTTGCTGCATGAATCTTCCAAGGCAATAAACTTTTGGTACCTTTGACAAGTTTTATGATTCTGGATAGGTGCACTGTGCTAAGGGCCATATTTCACAGGGACGCATCTGAATAGATCAGATCAGTTTTTATATGCTAATAATTTGTTTGGGTAGTTTAATACCAAGAGCTGTAACTCATATCTATCACTTTCCTTAGGCCGTGGGTAATTTCAGTAGCGGAGAAAAATCCCTTTAGGAATCCCTCCAAGATTGCACTTTTCCACTGAGCAATTAAGGCAAGAATAAACAAGCCAAGAAATTTTAAAAAACAGTGAATCAAAGCTCATCAGCTCCAGCTCAGGGTCATTCCCTCTGAAGTTTCCCTTTCCTGCTACATTTTCAGTTTGCTGAGTGTCTGGGCTCTTTTCCATTTCCCGTGGTAAATTCTTGGGCTGGCAAATCAATCTTGCTATTTAGACACTCTTCTTGCCTAGAAGGATAATCTAAATGTTCCCTTCCTTAGATTTCCCTCCAACTCCCACTGCCATTCACGGTGTTTTACCTTTTCTAGTCCATTATGTGTTGTGGGAGCAGCTGAAACTCAATTTTGCCACTGCAAACCAGCTGATGCTGCCAGCAGGAGCAGTGTGGGAATGGGGGGAATGCTGTGGGAATACTGGGTAGTTATAAAGCCAATTGAGAACTATTTGGAGGGCAGGAATGACTGAAAACCAGTCTAATCTTCCTCGTTTTGTAACAACTCAAAATTCCTCCTTCTAAACACAGGATGTGCAAATGGCCAGGAAAACTCACCAGAACCTGCAGGGGTTTCTAAGTGTTTTGTGCAGAAGAAAAGAAAGCAAGAAAATGATAAAAAAACAAATTGGGGGGAAAAAAATTGAAAACGTCTAAACATAGAGAAGATAAATGGGGCTAAAAGCCTATTTTTATTGTTTCTCCTGTAAAAATATCTTCAGTGCCAGAATGGAAAATGTCCTTATGGTGGTTTATCACCCATGTGGGTTCCTGTGGGACCCCACCCTGATACCTGTGCTCACAGACAGGTGGGATGTTGTGGAGGTTATGAGGTAAATTATCTACACTTCCCTGATCATCACTGCTTGTCCTTTGGAATGAAAGAACCCTCATCTTTTAAACCAAAACCCAGCTGGCCACTGCTGCATGGCCAGGCAGGGGGGACTGATGGTGTGTTACCAGGTGAGTCAGAAGGCATTTAAATCATTAAATCATGCAGTGGAAAGGGAAGCAGTGGAATGGGAATGCAGCAGCAGCTCTTGGGACTGTGAGTATTGTACCTGGAAAACTGTGGAAAATTACTTATTTCACACCTTCTCCGGACTATCAAAGAGGCCTAAAGAGTGGTAATTATATTAGGAATTAATCCTCAGTATGCTGAGTTTCCCCTTTTTACAGAAAGGAGGGAAAAATGGAAGGGCTGGAGCCTCCCCCAAGCCTGGCTGGGGAGTGGGGCACAGTGGGGACCCTCATCCTCCTCCTGGGGCCAGCAGGTCTTGTGGAGACTTTATCTTATAGTTCCTTGTGCTTTGGGATGAGTGTTCCAGTCCTGCATTTAAGGCAAGCCACGAAATACCATAAATTGACTATTATTTGGTTTTGTGTACCTTGATAATTGGGACTAATCGAATCAAATAGCCAGTATTTGCTGGTGGGATGACCTTGGGAGCAGGAGCCCGGCTGGTTGTGTCTTCCTCCAGGGAGGAAAGTTAGAGGAATTACTGCCAAATCATAATAATAGCAGCAGCACCCGGGCTGTAATTCTCCACTCTCCTACTCCAGCGACACCTGAACACCAGCGTGAGGAAAACAAGTCATTTATCAACTCTAATTCCTTGGAGCCGCCGGGAGCAGAGCCGGGAGGAGCGGGCAGAGCAATCTCTGCCTCGGCCCAGCCATTAAGGAACCCGCAGGTAATTTTCCCATTTTGGTAATTTGAGCCTGCTCAGGCCCAATCTGGATGTGCACTAATATGAGTTTGCTGAAGGAAATGGCCCCGTTTCCTTTTTGAGTCGCTCCGAGGTGTGAGATTTGCTGCTCCCGCCTCCGCTCCCCACCGAGGGATCCGACCCCGTCGCTCCCCGTGTCCCCGAGGTGCCTGTGCACCCCCAAATCACCCACCCCAGCTCTCATCCTGGCCTATTTTTTAAAAGAAAGCGAGAGGTGCATGTGATACCCACAGAAATGCTGAGCCTTCCGCAGCTATTTTGGTTTCTGTGAAATCGAGGAGATCTTACAGGGAGAAAATCAGGGAGATTTTACAGAGAAAATCAGAGAGATTTTACAGTGGGAGAGAAAGCTAAGAGATAAAGAAATACTAAAAAACTTTGTACGATGGAGTTGGTCAAAGGAAAGGGCTGTCCTAAAGCAAAGGAGAGAACTTGGACACCAGGAGCTGTTTGCAGCAGCATCTGTCCAGGAAAGCAGGAGGTGGAGAAATTTGGGCATCAGGCACATCATAAGCACTGTTGGTGTGCAGGGGGGTTTGTTAATCATTGGGCATATGGAAAAGCTTATGGAAAACCTGGTTTTGGACTGAATTCTATGCAAAGAGTGAGTGATGGAGGAAGAGGAACAAACTAAAGAGTTGGATAGAAAGACCTCAGCACAGGAGAATGAAGTGAGTGAGAGGTCCCATCTGGTTTCTGGTTGATAAGAGTTCACTTCTTGCTAAAAGAAGTAATTCTGGACAAAAATGAAGTGAGCTTGTTGTGGTTTTGTCCAAAAAAGAGGACTGAGAGCCAAATGTCAGCAGGTTATGCTGGTTTCTGTGCAGAGGGAAGCAATGAAATACTGGCCAAGGTGAGATGGCTGCACGAGGGGGGATGAGGGACCTGTGACTTCCAGCTTGTGACATCACAGCTTGGCCTGGGAGAGGGAGAAATGGGTAACCAGGAGCAGTTACACACAAAAAATCTTACCAAGCAGGCCAGGGAGCTGCTGTGACACACGTTTAGCACAGAAAAGGTTCTAGTGGTTCTGAAAGCTGCAGATCTGCAAGTCAAGCCCTCACCCATAGGAAAGGCACTGCAGCAGTAACTGGAAAAGCCAAATCTGAGGGCAAGAGGCTTTGGCTGAGGAGAGAACAGTCTGCACTGAGCCATAAACCCCCATAAATCTGGGATTAAAACCACTGAAGCGATTCCAGCTGAGTCCTGGGCTGAGCAGGGCGAGGAGGAATGAGCTTGGCCCAAGATCTGCCCTGCTTCGGCCAGCTGGGAGTTTTCTTCACATTCCCACTTAATTTCCAAATCCCAGTTCCCTGCAGCCTTTTGCAGGCAGCTTGGCCAGTGCCCCAGCTCTGCCTCACTGCCCTGCACTTTTGTCCCCTTGCCCGCATCCCCTTTTGCACAGAAAATGGGAAAATTGGGATGTGTCGCAGCACCTGACGGGATCTTCTGAGCACCTGGAGTGGTGGGAGAAAAGGAGAGACCTTATGCAGTAGAAATATTAGTAGGAAAAATAAGGGTAAAGAATGATAAAATAAGAATAAAGATAAATAAAATAAGAGCAAATAAAAGGGTAAAATAAAATAAGAACAAGGGAAAGGAGTCTGGCTCCTTGTTATTAATCTACAAGTTGCAGAATATAAAGTAGCAAGTGAAGGTGTTTTTGTGGAATTGGTCCTGATGCCAAACTTGTATGAGATGAGCTCTAAGGAATTCCTTTGATTAGGGAGAGGATTAATGTAAAAGGTAGAAAAGTAGGGAAGAATCCTGTGTGAACCAATGCCTTATGCAGCAGAGTAATTAAGTGAGACATTCACAGTATATTTATTGCAGTGATTTAGGTACAGAATTACTCAGTAGATAATGTGTGTGTATTTACAGACATGGATGTTGTGGGTGTTTCTACATGGAATTATCTAGGAATATGCTATAAATCTCTACAAGGGCTGATAAGGGTCTAAGATGACTGTCATGAGTTTAAAATGCCTTTGAACCTGATGGCTTTGCCTTTTAACTCAGCATTTCACCTCCAAGTGGAAGCTGTTAAAAACCTCAGAGGGCAGAACAGTCCAGCTCTGCAGAGTTCAAAGGCAATCCAGGTGTTGGGGGGGGAAAACAGGAGTGGTAAATTCAGGTTTTCCTTTAAATCTTTTTCCAGGACCAGCCCATCAGAGCAAGCTGGGACTGTGTGGTCCAGGGGCAGTGAGTTCCTGAGGCTTTGTGGGGGAGTTTGCAGCCCTGGAGCTGCAGGATGGGCTGTCCTGCACAGCCCATTCCAGATGGGAAATCTGAGTGGAAACCATCCTGAGGACAAGGCTGGCTTGAGGTAAGTCGTTTTATCTGTCTTTATAATGCTCTGAAGGAGGAAATGTTGCTCCTTATGTAGCTCCCAAGGGCTGTTGTTCCCAGCAGCCTCACCTGAGCTGAAGGAAGGGTTCCCAGGGGATAGCTGGTGCTGAGCCAGGAATGCACCTGCTGGATTTATGGAGCAGAGGGGGGTTCCCAAGGGACAGAGGGAACCAGTCACCTGTATTCCAAGTCAACAGATGAACAACATGCATTGCAAAGGTCACTTTCCCATAAATCTTGGATGGCAGGGAGGTGTCACCGTCACCTGCCACACCCTGCACCGAGGGCTGGGAGTTCTGGGAGTTCTGCTTCCCTGCACTCCTGCTCTGGGGGAGCTGCAAATCAACCAGGACCTTCTGAGGCTCTTTGTGCTCAGCTTGAGGTGTTTATTGAGGAAGGTGCTGCCTGAGGCAGGGGTTCTCCGTGCCAGAGCTGAGGGGTCTGACTTACAGAATCACAATCATCTGGGTTGGAAAAGATCCCCAAGATCATCGAGTGCAACCCTTGTCCCCCAGCCCAGAGTGCCACATCCTCTTGTTCCTTGGACACCTCCAGGGATGGGGACTCCACCAGGGCAGCCCCTTCCAATGCCTGACCACCCTTTCCCATGAAGAAATTCCTCCTGATGTCCCACCTGACCCTCCGGGCAGGGGGTTCCTCTCACCTGAGAAGGGCTGAACCTCACTGGGGACAGATCAACTCACCTGTGCTGGGCTGAGGAGTGTCCCCAGGATGTGCTGCTCCACAGTTACTCATCCCAGAGTTTCTGTCTTGGTCCACTTCCCGAGCTGAGCAAAGGGAACAAGCTCATTTAGCAGCGGCTGGGTGAGTAAATCAGTGCTGGCACTGTGCTGTTTGTCACCTCCCCTCTGCTCCTCCCCGAAGAAACACAAGATTCTCACCTTCAGCAAGTCGTGTCTATTAAAATCCGGATGATCACATGAAGGAGCTCAGGTCCTACAACGATAAAATAAATGTCTGCTGCTCTGGAGAAGCCAGTTGGTGACCTTTCCCTCTCAGCTTCCCTGGTGATTCACAGGTTTTATTTTTTGCTAAGTACAAAAGCGTTTTGCCTGGCAAACACTCCTTTGCTGAAGGTGAAAATGAATAAAACGAGCCCCCAGGACCCCGAGGGGAGGGTTAGTCTCTCTCACTTATCAGCAGTGAGGTGTGGGGAGCTCTCAGGGGGTGCAGGCAGTTCCCTGCCCAGCCCCAGCTCAGTTCCCCAGATCATTCCCAGTGTTATCCATTGTCTGGGGTCCTGGGTTTTCAGCAGGAAGCTCGGAGAACTATGGGAACTTCACAGCCTGATTCACTTTAAATGATAGGTCTACTACTAGAGGGCATTTGGCATTTGACTCTATTAAAAAAATTCATCAAGAATTGATACACTGCATTTTTCATTCCAAAAATTGCAATCAGGTAGCAAAGGCTGAGTATTCATAGGAGAGTAATATCTTCTCAGCGTTCATTAATCTGAGTCAGTAATGAACTGCAGGTAAAATGGGGGGATAATTCAGAACAAGTAATTTATTTGGTTATTTTTTCTCATCTTCTCTATTATTAAATATCCATGAACAGTTTAATTGACCTTCCTGAATTTTTCATTTCCCTTTCAGAGCTGTTTTTGGTAAATGCTTTGCAGGGCTGTTGAGGGGTCGGTGTCAGGACCTGGGCAGGTTCACCAGGGCTCACCAGGCAGAGCAGTTGGTGGTGGGGGCAGCTGGTCCCTGTGCCCAGAGCAGTGCCAGCAGGACAGAGCCCTGCCCACGGGGTTAAATCCTTGTATTTCTCCTTCATCTTCCTCACCCAGGTCATGTCTGATGGGGCAAACCCCTGAAGAACAGCTCATTCCTTCGCCCTTGCTGTTGCCTTGAATATATTTTGAGTTTCTGACCTGTCTCCTCAATCTCTATTTGGTTTAAGGCTCAATTCCCCAACTTTCTTTCATCCCTTGGTGATGTTTTCAGGGCCTCTGATCTCCTTCCTTGTCCTTTGATTCCCTCCATTTAGTTCACAACTACACTAACATACAGTAATAAACCAGATTATATTTCTCTGATTAAGTCTCACTGGGACTGAACCCAGCAGAAGGATTATTTCCAACGTCTTGATGGTCACATTTCCATTGACCA
This sequence comes from Neopelma chrysocephalum, assembly GCF_003984885.1. Lineage (NCBI taxonomy): Eukaryota > Metazoa > Chordata > Aves > Passeriformes > Pipridae > Neopelma > Neopelma chrysocephalum. The sequence goes on from NW_020897851.1 coordinate 726,874, forward strand.
CCCCAGAACATTGGCCCATTCCCAGCTCCCTTCCCCAGTTATCCCCAGCCTGGAACCACAGGACTGATTTTTTCAGCCCAGGTATGGGATCTGTGTTGCTTCTCTCAAATAACAAGCTTTCTTTCAAGATTATTTCTGCAATGTCAAGCCCCTTTTGAATTTTAATCCCCTCCTTCCCCTCCCAGTGCCAGCAGCCGAGTTAACGAGCGTGGTCCTCCTTCATCCTGAGAGTCATTAATGAAGAAATTAATAACGGGAGTTCAAGGCAGGTCTCTCAGAAACTTGATTCATCTTTTCATTTTAATGAAACCGTTTTCTGGAAAGGAATGGTCTCCCAGCAAGGCCGTGTGGATGTCCCCAAATGCCACGTTGATGGTGAAGGCTAAAGCCAGGCTGTGAACCTTTGGTGTCCTGAGGTAGGAAATACAGCTGGGATGGTGCAGCCCAGCCAGTGCTCTTTGCTGTGCCCACACCTTCAGGACCTTGTTGCTTTTACGGGGAGTTTGAGTATTTTTCTGGGAATGGATGGTTTGTGAGCTGGGATGTAAAATATCCTTTCCTTCTTCTAGAGAGAGACAATTTTCAAGGGCCTGGAGTGACAGGACAAGGGGGAATGGCTTTAAAATGACAGAGAGTAGGGTTAGATTAGAGACCAGGAAAAAATCCTTCCCTGGGAGGGTGGGGAGGCCCTGGCACAGGTTGCCCAGAGAAGCTGTGGCTGCCCCTGGATCCCTGGAAGTGTCCAAGGCCAGGTTGGACGGGGCTTGGAGCAACCTGGGCTGGTGGAAGGTGTCCCTGCCCATGGCAGGGGGTGGATTGGAATGATCTTTAAGGTCCCTCCCCACCCAAACTATCCTGTGAGTCTAAAGACATGGCTATTTTCCCCCCCTCTTGCCCTCTTCATCCTTTCCCAATAATAGTTAAAATTCTGTTATTGATTCAGACAGTCCCTTAAGTATGCAAAGATAAAGCTCATCAGCATAACCAATTTGCAAACATCTAAATTAGCCAGGCACTCTCCCCATTCCCTTTGCAGGAGATTATAAACTTCCCTCTTTGTTACAGCATTATTGTGCCGACCATCTGCTCTTAGTTAGCCTTTTTCATGAAGATTGAAGCAAGGAAAGCTTATTAAACACTCAGCTTCCTTGGTTAATGGCTTTCCCGCTCCTTTTTCAGCCTTCCTTTATTACTAATGTACTTATGGAATGATATCTTGTTAATTGGCCCACGCTTTGTACCTGACCCCTCTGCCTTCGTCGCCGCACGGCTCTGCGGAGAAAATGCTTGTGGTGGAAGGGTTTGAAACGCTCCAGCTCAGGCCTGAAATCCCCACCTATTAAATTCATGGAGAACAGAGAGCCAGTTTTCACCCTTCAGTGGTATTTGTGGCTGAGGTCTCTCACATGAGAGACAAGGTGGTGGCAGCGACCTGACCCTGCTCCCGGGTGGGATCGATGGCAAAAAACCATAAGGGCGACTGTGGAGGTTGGAAATGTTTTCAAAAATATGCCATTTGTTCAAATTTCATTAACACTTTTCCCAGGTTCTCCTCTCCTGACTCGCCCTGTTCTCAGTGCATCATCTGCATTATTTCTTAGGTCTTTAGAGTTCTCTGGGGATCCCCCCTTACTGGTCCCCAGTCTCCCACTAAGTGCTCTCTGTCCTTGGTTCTTGTAAAATAGCTGCTGCAGCAAGTTTCACCTTTGTAAGTGTGTGACCTCAAAGGCACAAGAAAAATCCTCCTCAATTACACTGGACAGCTTGTAAACAGATTTCCAAATTATTGCAGCCCTAAGTAAACACACCAGGGCTTGAAAAACCCAGTTGCAGTCCCAGAGCTGTAGATCAATAGAGGCCTCTGGTCTGAATTCGCTCATGGCACAGCAATTTAGATAATAAGATGGGGAACATAATAACATAAAATTTCAGTGTTGCAACTTCATTTTTTTTTTTTGCTCTCTCACCAGAGACTAGGGAAATGAAGAGAGCTCTGATTTGCAAAGCTAAATAAAACAGAAGCGCAGAGGAACCTGGCTGGGCGTGCTGACCTTCTTTTCAGTTTTCAAGCAACTCAAAACTGAATCTTGCTTAGAACTGGCCATTATCCTTGTTTTCTCATGCAGAGCCATTAACCTCTAACTTACTAAAGCAAGCAAACTGTTATTTACTGGTACAAAAAAAACCCCCCAGCCTTCCTCATTTTCTCCTGAAACATCGGAAAATGGATAAGTTTTGGCAGATCCTAATAGTTCCAACCTGCAGAAGATACTGGGAGAAAATAAAAATGCACACTGCTGGTTACATAATGTAAAATGGCTGAAATGCAGCAGAAATTTGGAATCTGTCTAAATTCTTGGGAGCTGGAAAGAGGAGCCTTTGCTGCAGGGAGCTGCCTTTTTGGAGGGGGGAGGTCCCCTAACCCCAGCCCTCAGGTAACGGTGCCTGGGGGGAGCTCTGAGTGCTGCAGGGAGCACCAGAATTGGCTCTCAGTGTCAGGAACCTGTTTCCTGCAGCAAACCAAGCTGGAGAACACTTTGCAGTGGGGTCTAACCCCAAATATCCCTCCAGTTTCCCTGGTCTGAACGGGTGTGTGAGTGTGGGGCAAGGCACAGGCAGAGTGAGCAGAACAGGAGACAAACACTGTCAGGACTTCCATTAAATTAAATGGAAATAACTGTTCCTTGCAAGCATTGCCCTTGGGCTGGGCAGTTCCATGGTGTAGGTGATAGATGTGTGGCCTGCAGCACCAGCAGACACAGGGGGGGATTTTGGGGGTTGTCCTGGGCACAGCCAGGAGTTGAACTCAATCCTTGTGGGTCCCTTCCAACTCAGGAGGTTCTGATTCTGTGTCCAGCCCTGGCAGGGTGGAGTCCCCATCCCTGGAGGGGTTTAAAAGCCCCATGGATGTGGCCCTTGGGGACAGGGGGTAGTGGTGGGCAGGGCAGTGCTGAGGGAATGGTTGGACTGGATGATCTCAGAGGGCTTTTCCAACCTAAACATTGTGTGGTGCCTCCTCATTGCTCTCCAGGTAGCCCAGTTTCCAGGGAGAACAATCCCCATCTTCCAACTCAAACCGTGTGAAGGACGGCAGAAAAGGAGGAACTGGACACCAAAGGTACAATTTTGAGCTTCAGCTCCCACAAGAAATCTTTACTTCCAGCTCTGCACATCTCCAGCCAGTTGTAGCTGTTTTTTTTTCCCCAGTTCTTTCTTTGTAGCTCTTTGGTTGAGAAGGAGAAATGAAAAGCTCAGTCTGGAGCCTCTAATTGTGAGTCAGTCGCCCACAGGCAGAGTGTTCCTGGTCCACTGCTGTTTGAGGGGACTGGAGTTTCCAGCCTGTTTCTAATGTAGAAGTTCTGGCAACAACTGCAGCCAGTGCACTGCAAACTCCTGCAGCAGGTGAGCAGCATTTAGGAGGCTCTGAGAAATCAGAGAAATCAGGTTGTGTTTTTTAGGCAAGTCTCTTTTTTGACAGAGGATTGAAATATCAAGCCAATTAAAATGCCAAGGAATTTTCAAAACACAGACTTAACAGAGAAAATATGACTTTAGCAGCAGACGATGTAAGCAAATAACAGAATTTTGAGTGCTGGCACCAGCTAAAAGTGGTTTATAAATGAGGGGTTTTTTTCTTTTCATCCACTCCTTCAAGCAGTCACTCAATGAAAATGTAACTTCCAGATCAGTGAGTAAATGGTTTAAGGTCTGTCCGTGGTGGTGGGGAGGCCCAGCTCTGCAATGGGAGCGTTCATGCTCCAATACATCATGGTATTTTCTGATATATAAACTGAAGAGCAAGAAGACAGATTGTGGTCTAAAGGTCAGGATAATAAAATAGCAGGATTTACTGATTCCCCTCAGAGTTTATGATCCGAGGAAGATCTCTTGTTTCAATTGATAAGAGCTCCAAAAAGCTGCATTAAACTTTGAGGGGAGAGGAGCCACTCCAGGGTTACAACTGGTGTGATCCCCTCCCCTCCTGCCTCCATCTCCCAAGAAATAATTAACCCAACACTGTATTTTTTATTTTTTTTTTCAGGCAGCTCATTTCAGGGTCAGAAGGAAAATTAAGTTTTCCTCCTCCCCACAGTCTTTTCCTGGTGTTATTTACAGGCAGTGCAGTTTGCCACCTCCCTCCCAGCAGCCCTGGGAAATGCCACCGTGGGCGCCCGGGCTGTGACGAGACACGTCCTGTGCCAGACGAACCTCGTGGAGCCCCCACAGCAGAAACGCTGCTGGTTTGTCTCTTGCCCTTCTCACCCCGGAAAAATAAAGACCTTTGAGTTTGTTTTTTTTTTTTAGTTGCTGAATTGGAAACTGTTAAGTTGTGCTGAGGCGTTGCTCGAAGCAGGAGGGGAAAAAAAAATGGTTGGAAAAGCAGTTTGCTCGATAATCACGCGAGCTGGAACTGCCTGTGCTCTGCAGCCCAAGCGGCCACCAGCCAGCAAGAATATTTTTTTTTCTCCTGAAGGTCAATAAAAAAAACCCTCACCTTTTTTCGGCTCTTAGTTTTATACCCTATTGGAAAAGCTGAATCATGTTTTAGTTCAAAAAAAATCTTATTTAAAGTCTTTTGAGAGGTACTTAAAGCTTCCTTACACCCCCTTGCTACAGAGCCTGGGTTTTTATCACATTTATGCTGCTGGAGTGCCTCTGTTCAAGGCATGTTCTTCAGGTGCAGGGGCTACAAGGAAAATCAGAATGATTTTCTTGTTTCCCTCGCTGCCAATGTTTTTACAGAGCTGTTGAACTGCACTTGCTGGGTTTTACCCTGACACTTTCATTTGGATGCAATCTGATCTGCTCTGACTGGAGATCTTAAAGTGGAAGTCCCAGTGCACAGCAGAAACAAGGCATAAATTTCATCATTCATGACCCATTATCAGGTTTTTTTTTTTTAATCTGCCACTTTAGAACCCGTGTGTTGTTCCACTCCAGGTATTTTAACAGCTCATTTTCCTCTGGCTGACATTGCTGTGTCACGGTTCATGTCTCCTCTGACATGAAGCTATCAGGTTCTTCCATTTACTCCTCCATTTTGCCCCTGCTTACAAATGAGGTTTAGAGAAGCTCAAACCTTTCCGTGTCTGAGGTTTCTTGCTTGAGCAGTGTTGCCCTTTGCATTTTGTAATTGCTGATGTAGTTTCAGTCGAGGGGCTGAACATCCCTGTAAAATACTGAAGAATGACTACTTTAAATAAATACTAGAAAGTAAAAGCTGTTTAAAATGCGTCAATGGGCCTTTCACAGACTTTTAAATTCCTGTAAAATGAGAATGTCTCAAAATGTCCCAGTGCTTCTGTTCTCTCCCAGGATGCTTTGCCAGCTCGGCTGAAAAGCTGGGCCAGGATTTGGCCTGTCTGTGGTTTTTTGGTGCTCGTCGTGTTTCTGATGTGTCACCTGCCCTTCCCACGCTCTGACAGAACCAGGACAAGAGGAAAGCAGGTACCCCAAGGCCAGGCTGGCAGCTCTGCTGGTGCCTTCTCCAGGCAGCACAAAAACTGGAGGTGTCACTGTCTGCATTAATATCTCCCCATCCCTGCGCGAGATCATCTGGTGCTTCTCATAAAATTCACAAATATTTTATTTTAAACAGCGACAGGAGCATGTTTTCCTGTCTTTCCCCCCACAGATCTCGCTGGAGGGAGGGCAGAGTGGTGCCCCCTCTCTGAGTGATGCTCCGTGACACGGGGGGAGAGCAAAGGCAGCACTTTGTCACTGCCAAGTGAGTCACTGCCGGGGTCCCTCCCCACCCCGGCTCCCTCCAGAGGGAGGGTGTTAGTCAGGCAGCCCAGCCCACGGCGGCAACTGGGAGCACTGGGCGGGGGAATGGGAATGGCTGACGTCACCCCCAGGATGCTCCCAACAGTAAACAGCTTCCCTGCCTTGAGCGTGGCCACGTCTCCACGGGTTGGGTGCTGGAAATGACTCACCCAGGAGAGAGTTGTGCCTGTGAATGGTCACCCAAGCTCTACGTTTGACAGGAGCTCATCCAGGCTGAGCTGGGTCCCAGCAGAGCTGAACTGGTGCCAGCCCTGGTGCCTGTGGGTCCCCAGCCCTGCAGAGTTGGAGGAGCTGGGCTGTGGAGGTGGGTTCCCAACCCCAGCCTGCTTCCCCTTCCCCACAGAGCCTCACACTGTGACTGCCTTCCTGGCACTCGTGGGAACAATGTGTGTTTTCCTTCCCCAGGCTCTGGGGCAGTGGTTTGTGGCACAAGCAGCAGAGGTGCCCCTCGTGTGGCTCTGAACACCCTCAGTGCCCTTCACTGTCACCACGACCTGCAGACACAGAGGATGGAGTGCACAAAGCACTTCTGGGGAATTTGATGGGAAAGGTGTTGTGGAAATGTCCAACCTGTCAGAAGGGGGCAGGTGGTGCCAGGGCACCGATTGCTCCGGGTACAACCCAGCTCTTCCCAAGCCAAGCCTGGAGTGAGGGCACCCCTGGCTGAGGCCAGGCTGGGCTGGGGCAGCACTGGGGTCCTGAGGATGGACAGTCACACCTTGTTATCCCCAGGAACCGCAGTTCTGAGGCTGCATCCAGCCCCTCTGGGGGTCAGCCCCTTCCCCCAGGCAGTAGGGGACAAGGGGACACAGCCTCAAGCTGAGCCAGGGGAGGGCCAGGTTGGACATCAGGAGGAATTTCTTGCTGGAAAGGGTTGCCCAGCACTGGAAGGGCCCAGGGAGGTGGTGGAGTCCCCAGGCCTGGCTGTGGCACTCAGTGCTCTGGGCTGGGGGACAGGGTGGGGATGGGGCACAGGGGGGATCCAGAGGCTGGGAGGGCTTTTCCAACCTCAGGGATTCCGGAATAAGTTCTGGTTTTCCACTTACAGGACAATGTTTTGCTGTTCTGTTAGAGATGCAAGATCAAGCCATGGTGTAGGAAAGAGCTGGGGAAGTCAAGTCTTTCACAAGAATCCTGCAATTGGGGTATTTTCCTTAAAATCCTGAGGTTGCTTGGTCCCACTGACACCATCACAAAGTACCATGTGAGAGAGATCTGACCCCCCATTTTCATAGAGTCATGGAGTGATTTGGGTTGGAAGGGACCCTAAAGCTCATCCAGTTCCACCCCTGACATGGGCAGGGGCACCTTCCACTAGCCCAGGTTGCTTTTTCATGCCATGCTTTAGATCAGAAAGGAGTTATAGTGTGGTTGAATTCACAATGATTTTATTATGAATTATGAATATTAGACACATTGTCTCTTTTCCCATTTCTTCATTTTATTTCAGTTATGTGAATAACCTGTTTTCTGACAGAATTTGATTATCTTGTTTGTCTTCAGCTGGCTTTGACTGCACTGCTGGTGGGTTTGCTCTGTGAATTAGATATCACTGAGAAATACAAGTGCTGCTCTAACCAGGTGGTTCTGCTTCTGACAAAGGAGTGGGAACATAGTGGAGTTTCAGTGTTGTATTATAACTCCATTATATATTACTTATATGGTACCTATCTGTGGGTAATATATTTATTTTATTCCCTGGCAATTCTGAATTGCCTGGGGGGGGAAAAAAAAAAAGCTGTGTTTAAACAAAAAATGATAAAAAATTGTCATTTTATCCCAGAATCAACAAAGTAGCCAATTTGACCCCATGTTATACATTTCATCTTAGTTGCTATGTAATTTACTATTTTTAACATAGAATAGCATTCAACATGAAATATTTGACATAAAGTATTTTGACGAGAAAGAAATGTTGCTTTAAGCACTGAAGAATTAAGACAACTTGTGGAAGTTGATGGACAGTTGTGAAGCATTTGTCAGCCTGAAATTGTGTTTTTTTTCCAAAAGGAGAAGTTCTTTAACAAACTTTTGTGCAGCTCAAGGTCAGCCCCAGCCACACACGTCCACCCTGCCGAGCACTCGGGCACGTTGGACAGATTTATGTTGTGAAGGGAAGAAATTTATCCTCAGTGCCTGAACTCCCTAAAATGTAGTAAATAGTAACCCCGAAAGTGGAGCTCCTGGTGCAGCCCCGGAGGTGTGAGACGTGATTTCCTTCCACCACCACCCCCAGGCAGAGTTTTTCTTTCCATTTGTCATCAAAACATTACTGTAGTTCCTTGGTTTGTTTCTGATCGTGGAATCCCACAATGGTTTGGGTTGGAAGGGACCTTAAAGCCCAGCCAGTGCCACCTCCTGCCATGGGCAGGGACACCTTCCACCAGCCCAGGTTGCTCCAAGCCCCATCCAACCTGGCCTTGGACACTTCCAGGGATCCAGGGGCAGCCACAGCTTCTCTGGGCAATGAGGAGCTTCTCGGCTTTCCTTTCTCTCCAGGTAGATTTGAACCTTATTTTCTCCCTTTTCGGCTGAGCCTCCTCGATGCAAATGAACACATTTGTGTGACTTCCTCCCTCCCAGGACCTCTGATATCGTCTCTCAGCTGCCCAGAATTCCAACAGTCCCTTTTTTTTGGCCGTGGATCTTCACCCCACGTGCCACCAAGGGCTGCTGTGGGGACAGGACGTGCAGCCCATGGATGTGGGGCTCTGAAAGAGCCACCATTAAACATGCTGCACCTTCTGCTCTTCCCCAGTGGTTGGGAGCAGGGATATGTTTGGCAGGAAAGAAGGAGGAGGATGGAGATCTGAGCATTTCCAGTTTCCAGGCAGGTACTTCCAAGGGGCAGCGAGCCCTGCTCAGCCCTCCCAGCCCTGCCCTGGGCTCCATCATCTCACCTGATGCAAGGCAAGATAGAGAGTCCTTTGCCCACCTCCTTAGCTGGGTGAGATCATTAGCTCCTGGATAAGATGGTTATGCTGTAATTTGTTGCTCCATATTCTACATGTTTTAGACCAGTTGATGACCTTTAAAAGGAATTAATTTTTGTTAATATTTTTCAGTGCTTAGGTATTTTAATTTGTTCTTTACATTTCCTTTTAGGACCACGTTTAAATTTTTTAAATATTAAATTTAAAGCCCACCTCTGTGTGCCTTAATACGAAGCTCTCATTTGATTTCATTTTATATCTGTGACATAAATCTTTGCTCCTTATTTTAGCTTTGTCTGTAATGCAACCACTGAGGCAAATGCTAAAGATGTCTCTGATTTTCTGTCAGGATCAGGATTTTCACAGAATTCAGATTAAGGCAATGCTTCTTCAGTCTTGTTCTCACATTTTAAGAATAAAAGTCAATGAAATGCCACTACAGATATATTTTTTTGGTGCTGCAAATTGCATTTTGATGAATCTCCACTCCTTCAGCACTGCCAGGAAGCCTCCCTTGTTGCTTCTAGCAAGAATTGTCATGGTGATGCATTCTGTTGACCACATTTTTGAAACACAGATTGTTTCTAATTTTGTTTCTCCAATTTACTCTGTGCTGCAACATCTCTGGTTCTCTCTCTCACTCTCTGTTTTTTTGCAGATTTCTGTCACGACAGACTATAAATACCCCCCTGGTGGGCTCTGCCCTCTCACCTTCACATCACAGAACGTGCTGGCTGAGGTTCCCTCCTGCCTCCTCCCTCCCTGGGTTTGGGCTGTGGCTCCAGCACCAAACCACGATGTGTTTGGCCAAGCTGGGCTTGTCCCCATGTCCTGGCACCCGAGTGCCAGAGGGCACCTCACCTCCTGCTCCCAGAGCACTCGGCTGGCTGGGGAAGGGGCTGTGAGGAGCAGCTGAGGGAGCTGGGGGGGCTCAGCCTGGAGCAAAGGAGGCTCAGGGGGGACCTTCTGGCTCTGCAACCCCCTGACAGGAGGGGGGAGCCGGGGGGGGTCGGGCTCTGCTCCCAGGGAACAAGGGACAGAGGAGAGGGAACGGCCTCAGGCTGTGCCAGGGGAGGGTCAGGTTGGACATCAGGAGGAATTTATTCATGAAAAGGGTGATGAGGCCTTGGCAGGGGCTGCCCAGGGAGGTTTGGATTGCCCAGCCCTGGAGGTGCCCAAGGAAGGCCTGGATGTGGCACTCAGTGCTCTGGGCTGGGGACAAGGTGGGGATGGGGCACAGGGGGGATTCCATGGGCTGGGAGGGCTTTTCCAACCTAAATCTTGCTGTGATTCTGTGACTGTAAAGGGTCCCTGTGTGCTGTTCTTGCAGGAGGGTGACTTTCTGCAGCCTCTACAGAAGATGTACTTCAGCTCTTGAATTGCTCTCTGAATGCAGGAGAAGAATGGGAAAAGCTAGCAGGCCGTGGCGTGCAGGCTCGTTAGCCTTCCATGGCTAATTGTGCCTCCGTGGGAGAGGCCAGGCAGTGGCCTGAAGAGCACTCAGCCCTCAGAAAGGCTGGCAAGCTTTTGACTGAGCCGAGAGCTCCACGAAGAAATTAAATTTGGCAGTGAAAGTGCAGTACTTAGGTTAGTCTCAAGTAGTCTTGAGATATAAAAACGTTTCTGTGGGAGTTCTTGGCTGAGCGTGAAGGCTGAGAGAGAAGAGTCCAGCAGCCTGTGGAGTGCTGCTGCTTTATTTGTTTCATCCTTGTGTTGATGGTTTTAAGAGGCCTGAATTTGTGTCTGAGCATTTATTGTGCATGCCTGGGGGAGCAGGGGCTGGTTCCCCCGGGGTGCTGGTCCCTTGGGGGCTGGTGATGCAGTCTGGGGGCTCCTGCTCTTCCTGCTTAGGAGCTGTGAACAAAGCCTTAAATGCAGAGGGAAACTGGGGAAACTGGGGGCTCTGGGTATTAAATTAGCAGAACTTCTGTTGGTGCTTCTGGATTCCTCCTCCACAACCCTGGTTCAGCCCCAGACCCCTGGGATGGAGCATTTCCCATCCTGTCCTGACAGCTGGGACAGATGGGGCAGGGACATTCCTGGGCACTGTGACATGGAATCTCAGGATGGTTTGGGTTGGAAGGGACCTTAAAGCCCATCCAGTGCCACCCCCTGCCATGGGCAGGGACACCTTCCACTAGCCCAGGTTGCTCCAGCCTGGCCTTGGACACTTCCAGGGATCCAGGGGCAGCCACAGCTTTCCAGGGGAGATCTGGATATAAAATGCTGCAGCAAAACAGGCAGAGGAGGAGAAATGCTGTGATTCCAAGCCTCTCCCATCTCCAGGCAGTCCTCCCAACTCCCAAGTATGGCTGTTTGGGTGAGGTGGTTCTGGTTTGGTTGATTTTAGAGAACAGGTCAATGAGATCCTCCAGGCTCCAGGGAGGAGCCACGGGGTGTGACCATGAGAGCTCCTGATTCATGATCTGGGTGGGCTGGGGTGACACCCAGATGGGTCCCCAGATGTGTGAGCACAGCCCTGGGGATGGGGACAGGGAGCAGCTTCCCATGGGCTCTAATCTGCTTTTGACACCCATGTCTCCACGGGGCTGATGGAGGGATGTGCAGTTTCCAGCCATGGACAGAAACAGCAAAGCACCTTGGACAGCGTTTGTGGGTATTGCTTAGAAAAAAACTGCTTTATTTCTGGGTAGAGAATGTTATTTCTTCCCTTCCTAATCTCCAAAGGCAAAGCTGTCGGAGTTTTTCAAATAATAAACCCAAGCATATTTTGCATATTGTATACCCAAGAACATTATGTTTTCTTCTGTTTTTCAAGAAATAGCAAATTGAATTTAAGGAATGCTGCTTGGTTTGGCACAGTTTCACACAGACCATTTCGAAGGAAAGAAAATCTCTCAAGGAGAAGAGGAAGATGCTGAAAGCTGCTGGGTCCTGCTTCCCATCCAGTGCACATCCAGTGGTGTCCTGGCCCAGGGATCTGCAGGAGACAAACCCAGAGAGTGAGAAAGGCTGAGCTCCACCTGCACTACAGGTAACACCAGGCTATGTTGAAACAGGAATATTTTCTATTTAAGTAGAAAATTTATAGAGAAACCAAAGATTATGTGGGAGCACTAAGGCTTGGAAAACATCTCAGTGGAAACTCAGCTTGTCCCGAGGGTGAGGAACAAGCACAGGACATGAGGAGCAAAGTCCAGGATATGGAGGGAAATGCTGGATTTCAGCAAAAGTCTTGATTTAGAAGAGTTGGCAATTCCATATATTTTATGCAAATTTCACGAAGTTTTTTAAAAAGTTGCAAGTTTTGGCTTTGGCTTGAAGGGAATGTGAATGACTCCATCATTAATGCACAGCCTTGTTTGCCACAAACGAGTCCAGAGGAGCTTTATGTGCCCTGAACTCCAGCTCGGGAATGCTGACACAGAGGGCTGTCATTCCCTGCTATTGCAGGAGCAAAGCCATCTCGCTGGGATCTGACCATTCCATGGCTGCATTCCCGATTTTTTCCATCCCAGTGAGCGCTGTGCCTTTATGCAAAACCACACATCCTTTATAGGAGCAGTGAAAACGCTGCAGAGCACCCCAGAAACACCCCGATGGAGCCAATGCCCAGCCGTGGGAGGGATGCCAACATTCCCACTGGATAACGAGGGAGCTGGGGGTGCCAGAGCAGAAAAGCTGAATTTCCAGCTCGTGCAGGGAGAGGAGGCAGGGCTGGGCTGTGCTGTCATGGCAACGAGCAGGGCACAGATATCTGCACCCCACGGGCCTCCCTGGCTGCTGGATGTGCCACTCACAGCAGGGTCGGGACCTCCACCGGGCTGGGGACAATGTCCCTCACACAGAGAGGGCCTGCTCCTGGCAGCCACCCTTGGGTTGGTCACTGAAGGGGAGAGGTAAAAAATACCTGGAGGGGGTTGCTCCTGATTCATGATCAGAGATAACCTTCCATCACCAGCACCAAATATTGAAAACCACCTTGAATCGGGTGTTGTTGATGGTGGGGGATCATATTCCAGAGGTTCCATTCCCAGGCTCCTCCTCAGGTCCCTCTGCAGCTGTTTCCAGCTGTGCCCCAGCCCAGGGACCCCTCCCCATTCCCAGCTGGCATCACAGTGACCCCCAGGGAGCTGAAGGAGCTGCTGGGACAAATCCTGGCTGCTGCCAAGGAAAACATGAGCCACGGCAGCCCCAGAGCTGCCAGGCAGCAGCCTCTGGGTGTGGGGAGGGCTGGAAATCCCTGCAAATGGGAAGTTAAGTGACAGTTCAATTCCTTGGAAGTGCTGGGTTTGACCCTCGGTGCTTTGTTCTGCTGAACTCTGCCAGTTCAGTAATAGCATCAGGTACTCCTTTAAAACCTGGTGTGTGAACAGCTGGGATCAAAATAATTGTGAGGGACAGTTTTTTACACGTGGCACACGTTTGGGCAATTTGTGGATGTGAAAACTTTTTTGAGCAAGAATGGCTCAAATTAAAAATATTGACATATTTGAGCAGTTGAATAACTGTCATTGTTTTTCTCTGATCTCATATTCTGTCCTTGTTAAGAAAAGGGTTTACATACATTATTTTTTTAAAGAAATGTAAGTGTTTTGCTGAGGAAATCATCTCAGATATGTACCCCTGGTGAGCCGTGAGACCTGTCTCCAAATCCTCCACACCCTGTTTTTAAAGTTGTTTGTTAATTTACTTTGAAGTTATTTACCAACAAGAAGAGATGTTTTAGGAAACTTGTGGGTATTGACAAGGAAGGTTTTCACCTCTTTGGGTTTTACATTTGGGTTGTGTTTTACTTGGATAATCCCCCACTGTTTTTCCCTGTGGTGTCCTAGAAAACCCTTCTGTTGGTTCCTTGTTTCATGGTTTGGATTTTCTCACCTGCCTTCAGGTTATGAAGGAATTGATGAAAAAATGTCAATATTTTAATTGCTTAAGGAGAAGGATATGAGGCTTATTAGGAGATATTTAGCACTAGTGGAGATGGTTTTTATTTGATAGATGTTTCTATTACTTCGTAAAAAAATCCTGTTTGAGATGTGTAACTCTGCAGAGTGTGAAGAACTAATTCACACCGTGATAAAATAGTTATGGAAATGAGCTGGGGAGGGATCATTGCTCTGAAAGATTATTTGGGAATGGCATCAATCACCAGGATCAGATAATGAAGCCCCATTCCTGCATTGGGAAAGCAAAGCTGTGGTCCCTCATATTTGAGCACAGAGAGGGGATTTACCAGCTTCCTGCAGGGATTTTACATCTGCTATAAATAGATGTCACAAACATTATTTTGCAGTTGGATTTGCCATTGTGCAGCACGGGCAAATTATTGGTTACCTGGCAAAACTCACTGCTCTGGAAAGGGCAGAACAACCACCAAAAACCCCAGAAATTTCGCACTTAATTAAAAATAATATAAATAGTATTTTTAAAATGGAGCTTGTGTGTGGTATGCAGTGAGTAAATTAGTAACTCTGAGACATATAAATACCATAGAATCACAGAATGCATGAAGGGACCTTAAAGCCCATCCAGTGCCACCCCCTGCCATGGGCAGGGACACCTTCCACTGGCCCAGGTTGCTCCAAGCCCTGTCCAACCTGGCCTTGGACACTTCCAGGGATGGGGCTCAGGAGGTGCAGGTGGATGATGTTTTTGGGGAAAGAGCCCAGGCAGCCCCAGAGCTCTGGGAGCAGCCTTGGGACACCCACTGAGCACCTGAGAGGAGCTTGCACTGCAAAGGGGGGGGGGGAAGCAGGGTTCAAATTGCCAATGAAATCTGAAAACCCAACTTAAATGGCAAATTTCCTGCAAGTAATGTCCCTGTTCCAGGATTCCTGGGACACAAGACCTGCCTTCTACGTGTAAGTTGTGATTTTTAGCAGGAATGCTTTGGGGAGTCCTCAGTGAGGATCGTCCAGGAAAAAGGTGCAGAGAGCAAAGCTCATTTAGATGTGTGTGTGTAGATATATAAACCTGAGACTGAGGTTTGATCCCATGGAGAACTCTTCCCTGGACCATCCTGTGACAGCACAAGCCATGATGCTGCTGTCATCCTGGCAGCAAGGATCACAAAAAACCAAAATCTCTAATTTTTCAACTTTCTTTTGTCTTTATTGCAGTATATCAACAACTGTTCAAGAGCCCAAACCCCAGCATTTGTTTAAGCATTGAGACAGTTATATATATATATATATTTATATATATATATATACACAGTCTTGCTGTCATCTTTTGTGCACACCCTTAAAAGCTGGGCTGAGGATCAGTAGGAGGAACAAAAGCTGAGCTGATCCAAGCCCCTGCTGGAAGCTCTGGTGTTAAACACCTTTGCTCTGGGGTGCTGTTGTTTTTGAAGGATGCCTTACCCAGCCAGGGGAGCACGTCCCTTTAGACTTCCACACCTCACTGAACAAAGATTGGATGGAAAAGTCCTGGAGCCTGACCCTCCTTTTGCTTGGGCACATCCATCTTTTCCCATGAGCCAAAGCAAAACTTGCTTCATTTTTTTTCCAACAAGGGCAGAAGTCCTGAGTTACCCGTGAGGACCAGCAGGATCCAGCAATTCATTAAACATCTGCCCCAGAGCAGCTCTGCCCTATATCCCTCATCCAGACTTACACCAGATTAGATCAGAGGGCACTTTTTTATTATTTTTAAGCAAAAGACCCTTTTAATTTCATATTATTGTAGCAAAATAACTGGTTTAATTAGTTAAACCTCTCCAGGTGTACAGAGAAGGAGATTGCCTGGTTTTTCCCCTCCCTCCCTGCCCTGAGAAGGGGCTCCTCAGCCTGGCCCTTTGATTTGTGTGCAGAATCATTTGCTCACATCACTGAAGAATAAGTCTCCCCAGCAAGGAGTTGTGCTGGCTCAGATTTCCTCTGCAGACTGTTTCAGATGGAAAACAAGGAAGATGATCTAAATTGGAGGTAATAGGCTGGAATGTGGGATGCAGGAAGATTACAGATGCACCTTGAACCTGCAAGACTAATTGACTTTGTTCGTGCACCTGCAAAATGCTCACCTGACTCCTGCCTGGGAGAGCTGCTCCAACCCTGTGCAATGAAATCACAGATATCTCACCCTTAGGATCCTCTAATACCTTGTTCATGGTTAACAAGAGGGCTAAATAATGTTCCTTTGCAAGCTGGGAGAAGTTTGGCCTGAGATCTGAGAGCCCTGCATGGGGAACCCGTGATTTCTTTTCCCACTGTATGAGTAGAATCCACGATGAAGTTGTTAAAATTACAGGCAGGAATATGTTCCTCTTCAGCCTTTTTTTTTAAAGGTAGATGAAGTCTAATATATAAACTTTTGAATATCTTGCAAAATTTAGACTTTACTTTTGAAAGCAGGAGGTAGGGGAATCCCAGAATGCAGGTGGCCACCAGGAAAACCAAGGCAGTCCCATGATTAAATCCCAAATCCCAGATCTGCTGCCTCCTGGTCTGGATGGGGGCATCTCCCTGTGCCTGGAAACACGTCCCATCCCGTTTGGCCATGGGGGGTTATTGATAACTTGCTGGTTTAGCTCAGTTATTGATGGCAGGTGCTGCTCTGCTGTAACTCCAACCACACACACGCAGCAGGACGAGGCTTCAGGTGTCTTGCAAATACAGATGAGGTAAGAAAAGCCATAAAAGCTTCAGAGGCCTCTTAATTTTTCCCTTTTGAATCATCTGTCATAAAATCTCGTAGGAGATGGGCTGTGCTCACTCAGAGGCAAAGCTAATGTGCTCTTTGACGCTGTTGTTTGCGAAATCTCTGACTTATTAGCAATAAATCCGGGTGCTGTGGTCGTCCTGGCAGAGCTGAGCTCTCTGCCAGCCTGGATATTGGAGGTGGTGCTTGATAAATGCTACCCTTGGCTCTGGGAAATGCAGGAAGCACTACAAGTGGTCAGGTCTGTGCTGGAGGAGAGGAATAACCAAACTACCCCGGATTTTGGGAGACAGTCTATCAAAACAAAGCAGGGATGCGCTGCTGCCGTGCAGCTCCTGCCAAGGATGAGCTGAAACCAAACTGGCACAAACACCAGGCAGGAATTTTTTTTATTTTTTTTTTTTTTCAAAACCTCCACTCTTTGGGTGTAAAAACATAGAGCATCTATTTTTTCTTGCGGTGTTTAACTGCTCCTGGGATGTGTCAGGCTGCTCCTGGGCGTGTGACGCCTTCCCCAGCGCGGGGTGAGGTGTGAGCCTGAGCTCACCCTTCATTCACTGATGCAAGCAGGGGCACGGGGGTTTTTTCCTACAGAAATCTGCTTTTGCTGCTCATGACTTTTTCCCAGCAAAATTTAACAACTGTGCAATGTACCTGGAGCTATGAGGGGTGGATTGAGAGATTAAATCTGGTTAAAGCCTTCTGGGGAGGGAGGGAAGGGCCGTGCACGTCGCTGGGCTGAGACAGCCTGAACAAGTAAATCATGGATTTGCTTCACTTGTTGCCAACCAGGCAGTTTTTGGCAGCTCTTCAGCGTCCCCTTGGTGTGGGGTAAGGGGAGGGGGTGTCCAGCCCCAGCAGTGGATATTCCCTTCTTGTGCAAAATCCAGGAGAATTAGCATTGGAACACCACACCTGACATTGAAGGGACTCTCAGTCTGCACCAACTGTACTCCCTGAGTTCTCATTTGGGAATAAAAAGTATAAATTGGATGACAAATAGTGATTCATTCTCAAAAAAAGTCATACTTTTCTTAATTCACCTCTTGGAATTTTCACTTAATATCTGAACTCCACGGTCTGATCCATCTCCGATTCCTCCTTCCTTGTCTGGTGGGTTTTATTAATTGCAACACCCTCAGCAGTTGTTTTGTTTAGGTAATAGAGGACAATTCAGCCTGGAGAAAACTAATTTTCCTCTTTCACGTGGTTTTGGTTTTCTTTTTTTTTTCGTTCCTTGTAGTTTTTAAATGAATTCTAGAAAATAGCTGTGACAATATGGGAAGAGAAAGACTGAAGTAAACATTGATTTTTACAGTGTAATAATTTATGGTACCAACTTAATAAGTGGTGTGACACGAGCAGTTCACCATCCATTTATCATGAGTTGATAGTTTGATTCCGGAATTTTTAACACCACTGCTCGCTGTGACATTATAAAGGACCTGCCAACATTCCCATTAAAACCATGAGATTTTAGGAGTTCTGCTTCAGCTCTAAATATCAGTATTTGGACTCTGTGAATTATTATGCAGAGTAATGATCTCTGAATGACTTGTTCCAGCAACTATAAAAAAAAAATAAGCCTTTGACATTTTTGAACTTCAGGAGGACATCTTCCCCTTTCCAGAAGAAAAGCCTTATGGATGCTTTTCATTATGTCCACCATAAAAAGTTTACAAACTCAGAGACAGCTCCTGAGCTAAAATAAATCACTTTAATTCCACAGATGGCAAGGAGGAGACAGCAATTTACATTAAAAGGTTCTGATGAGAGTTGTCTCGAGCTGTAGTTTGCTGGCATAATGGCTCCAGGCTAATCACACTCCCTTCCAGGAGCCATGGTGGGGTTACACAGGGGCCAAAAATAGCAGCTGAGCTCCACGGCTGCTCTCACAGCCCCTCTCAAGGACTTCCCAGCCCGGTTTGGTCAGTGTGGAGGTCACAGCAGAGCCTGGTGGCTGCCACTCTTTCGGCTGGGCTGCAGATAACAATGTCAAGTCAGATTATTTCTGCCTCTCCCATCACTTTCTCCTGACTCCAAAAGTGCTCTGGAGCAGAATAAAGCCCCAGCATTCCCTCTGTGGGGAGCCCATCAGTGGAGTGACAATGCAGAAACTTGTTTCAAAGGCTTGTGATGGATGTCCAGGTTCTCCAGGCTTGCTTTTCCCAGTGAAATGCACTTCCATAAGGTGCATGTTAATAATTCCAACCACATGTCTGGGTTAGGGACCAGGCTTTTGGAAGTCTTCAGCTTTTGCAGAATGTCACTGGGACACAGTGCTGTGAGCTCAGCACTGGTTTGTCACAGAATCATGGAACTGTTAGGGCTGGAAAAGACCTCTGACATCAAATCCAACTGTTGTTCATCCAGTCCAACAGTTTGCAGCTGTGGACACCCTCAGACCTGGGGGGTTTGGCTTGGGGAAGTGTGAGGTGGGGGGGGGGATGTTCTCACCCAATGTTTGCTTATTAATCACAAGGCACAGAGTTTGTTTTCCCAGAACCAGCTGTGGGAGAAGATGTGCTCCTTGTGTCCCCAGCAGCCTGCAGGATTGTCCCTAACGAGGTGCCAGGATGGTCCCCACCCCCGGGGAGCCCGTGGTGGGTAATTGGCTCCTCTCACTCTGGGGGCAGAGCTGCTGTGGGTACAAACACTCCTGGAAAGTGTGGGAGTGTTGTACCTGCATTCCTCAACATCCAAATCGATTCAGAGCACAGTCTGTGCCTGAAATGTTTTTCAATTTAGCAGGAAACCCGTGTCCTCACTTCCATTCTTTCTGGAAAATACAGAAATACCTCTAATGACTGAGGACTCGAAGGGCTCCACCTCTTGGGTCTGTTGGTTCAAGAACCCCTAAAAAGAGAGATTTGGAAAACGGAGCTTGTGGATAATGGGATAAAGTGATGAAAAGTAAGTTAACTGATCTGCTAAATTCTATTTGTATCCAGGGTTTCTAAGGAATTGCATTAAAAAGGGTTTGTGATTATGTTTAACTTGGGTTGTAAGGATTTAATGTGCCGTCTACAAGTCGTTAAACACTGTTGTTGTGACATTTGATCTCCACGTTGATACTTTATTACCACAGATCACTTGGAAATGGGAAAGGGACCAGTGAAATTTAAAACCAAATTACAGTTTGTTGGTTTTTTTCAGGAACTAGCTCATTTTAAACCCCTTTTTTAGCAAGAAGTAATGACTTGCTTTATTTAGAGGCTATTTAAAATGCTCTCGAGGTATCTATTGAATATCTTGACATAACAGATAAATCAGTGGCAGCCTCAAAATTAGTTCTGCACTGTTATAGATTCCAATATGTTCTATTATGGTGCACGTTATAGAGCCCTTGTTCAGTGCACGTTAGAGGAAGAGGGAGAGTCTGTTCTCAAAGCTGTTTCTAACAAAAGATCATTCCTACCCCTGAAAACCTGCCAGGATTTGGCTTTGAAGCACGAAGTTGGTTTATTTGTGTGTCTGTGGATGGTCTCTGATAGGCAGAAGATGATGGGTTTTATGGTGTTTGTCTGCTCAGGTGTTGTAAATGCATTATTTATACATCCAAAAGTAATCAGGAGAGAGGTGGATGTTCATCCGGACTTTAAAATAATTCAACTGACCTAATTCCTGTCAAAAATGATTATTATAAAAACTGCACTCCCTAAGTAACTGTTTCAAGATGGAAAACTGGGCACCAGGGTGTGGGTGCTGGAGCTGCTCCAGGTGACCCAGGGCTGATGCTGGGACAGGATTTGCTCTGTGGTGCCAGAAGCTTTAAGCTGCTTTCTTAGCAAGCTCAAATATGCAGTTTTAACCCAGCCAGTTACTGTCATGCATTCCCAAATTAAGCAGGTCCTTATTGGAATAAACAGCCAACTCTCCATCACAAGTGTTTGCTTTAACTCATCACTGCTGCTGCTCCCCTTGTCCTGCTTGTGATTCCTCAGGCATCTCCTCCAACCTCTGGTGAGATTCCTCATCCTAAAGAAAGGACTTTACAGCCTTTGGAATGGCAGTGACCTGCTCAGGGGGTGGTTTTTCTCCCCAGTGAGCACAACCATGAGCATTCACTGAAACCTTCCCCAAACGGTGTTTGTCCAACAGCCGCGTCTTTGCTTCCCAGGACAGTTTTGTTTCCAGCTGAAATCAGGAAACTGCACTCTTAGAGTAGATCTGTGGGGCTAAGTCAAGCCAGGTGACTTGGGGAGGAATTCACAAGTGCCCTGTGGTGTTTGCTGGTAGAGAACACGGGTTATGTTATGTTAAATTAAAGAGGGAAGTGAGAGCAGTGGGAGGGCAGCCAGGCTGTCCCTGGGGTGATGGCAAACACTGGGGTGTCAGGCTCTCCTGTCTGCTTAACCACCAGAAATTGGGAATATTTTATCTATTTTGGCCTTGGACCTTGTTGTTCAGGGGAGCATACAATAATAAAGGAGCATTTGGAGTGATTTTGTTAGAAATATATCAGACTGTCAGACAGTCTGGTGGCATCAATAATTCCCTATTAAGGCCTCTACACCCATTACGGTTTGTGCTTTTACTTTTTTTTTTTCCTAAGTTAGTTTCCAGGCAACCAGTAAGAACTGAATTACATTAAGCTGTTAATTCAGCCTTGCACATCAGCTCTGGGTTCTGCAACCCATTTGTTCCTCCCGTACACGAGTTTCCTCCTAAAAACCCTTTTATTGGTTTAATCTGCAGTAGCACCAGCCCAGAGAGCTGCTTTTGAAATGGCAGTGTCTGCCTAGATTTTGGTCCTTGTTTGGTTTTTAATCCTTGCTGGTGGGGGTTGTTTGTGTTGTGTGGTGGAGCAGAGCTCTGGGAAGAGGTTGGTGTCACCCACCATCAACACACACCGAGATCTACCAGGGTGTTCCTCAGCACCACAGGAGGTGTTGCCTCGTGGTAAGGGCTGAATTAAGAAGATTCTTGTGATTTGAAGGGTGATATGATTGGAGATTTGAGGGTGGGGAGGCCCTGGCACAGGTTGCCCAGAGAAGCTGTGGCTGCCCCTGGATTCCTGGAAGTGTCCAAGGCCAGGTTGGACGGGGCTTGGAGCAACCTGGGCGAGTGGAAGGTGTCCTTGCCCACGGCAGGGGGTGGAATGAGTTGAGCTTTAAGGTCCTTTCCAACCCAAACCAGTCTGGGATCCTATGCAGGGCCAGGGGTTGGACTGGATGGTCCTTGTGGGTCCCTCCCAGCTCAGGATATTCCATGATATTCACTAAGGCCAAACTCATGGACTTCTTCCATCCAGGTCCCTGGACCAGCTCTGTCTCAGGCTTTGCCTTGGGGTCAGTGAGTTGTGGAAGTCACTTGGGAAGTTGTGCTGGTCATTTTTGGTGGGGCTGCAATTAAAATAATCAATCTTAATTAAAAGAATTTGACTTTATCCACTGCTAAAAATAACAAAAAATTACAATGCATAAATATAACACCCTAAAAGACTGAAAGCAAAGCACCAAGACAAGGCCATTTCAGACCAAGCTGCCATTGCTTTTGGAAACTAGTTGCCTTGGGATACCCTTTTTAAAAGTGATTTTTTTAAACGGATATTTATTTAAAAAATAAACTACAGTTTTGAGCTCTTTCCAGTTTCTGTTATTTAGAGATCTGGGATATGGATGTGAATCATAGAGGTGACAAATCCAGGCCACAAAAGATAACCATGTCTTCATCAAACTTCACTGGAAAAACAGAGTTATTAAAGCTCTGCTGATTAGAGCAGAGCACATAATAAATGCTCTTCCCTGAAGAAGCCATAAGAACTTATGTAGTTAAAAAGGGGTTTTATGCCTCATGGGCTGCTCAGATCTCTTGGAACAATTATAATCACCAGAGTGTTTTCCCCTGCCCATTTATCACTGGAAGGAGGGATGTGTTTCCATCCTGAGGGGCTGTGGTTCTATCAGCAGGCCCAAGAAAACCCCCTGTGGTCAATATGTTGAATCTAATCACGTTCTCCATTTCTGGGACATATTTTATTAAACATTTTCATCACTTTCGACTGTGCATTCATACCTCAACAGATTTATATCTGTAATTAGGGGGTTGTTATTTACCAGCTGGTAAAAAGACACCTTTCAGCAGCATAATTCAAATGTCATGAGTTACTGCCAGTTCCAGATTCACAGTACAGTTATTTCCTTTGCTACAGGTTAGGAACGTGTCTGCTGTCAGAAACCTTTGGAAATTGTTCAGAAATACTGGGAAACAACTGACTGTGTTTGTCCAGCTAAAGGAAATCAGATGTAGGTGAAGGAAAGTGATGCCTCTCCAAGATCTACGTTCAGTAATGAGTTGTTTTTATTTAACCAAGTCTCTAACAGATGGTGTTTCTAAATTTTGAATATTAGGGCTGGTTTTGCAAGAGGCCTCCCCGGGCCCTGCTGTACCAGGGATGAGGTTTTCATCTCAGCTGCAGCTCAGAGCTGGTTGTGTGGTGGTTGCTCCTGGTGGCACAAAGGCACCAGCTCCTGGTGTTGGAGCCACACGAAGGTGACACCCCTTGTGTCTGCACAGGGGGGTTTGGTTCATGGCACATGGAAGATGTGGGGGTTTTTAATAGTTTTGAAAAAAGTTAATTTATTGTGTGTGCTCTGTAGAAGGAATCATGGAATGACAGAATGGTTTGGATGGAAGGGACATGGCAGGGACACCTTCCACCAGCCCAGGTTGCTCCAAGCCCCGTCCAATCTGGCCTTGGACACTTCCAGGGATGGGGCAGCCACAGCTTCTCTGGGCAACCTGTACCAGGGCTTCCCCATCCCCCAATGACTGTGTCTTCATTTATCCCAGGGGTTCCTTAGTCACTGTTATCTGGGATTATTTTCAGTTGATTTCTGTAAGGTTTGTGCTCATCACCATCACCTTCCTCAGCCAATTCTCTGATCTCACAAGAGCAGCACATTGATTTGAGGAGCTGTGTTTTCCCTCAGTCCATGTTTCCTGGACACTGAGGAGCAGACAAGGGCGCTGCCAACCAAGTCTGACCAAGCCCCTTGTTGTTCCTCAGGGCTGAAATACTGGGGACAGCCAGTTTGTCACCAAACCCAGTGCCATGGGCACCATCTCAGCATGGCCAGATGTCATCCCTTTGTGCCTCTGTTGCTCCAGCAGGAAGGTTTGGTCTCCTCCTGGTGAGGCTCTTCCCACACCACACCCCCCCACACACGTGTTCAAACCCAGTTTAAGCTCCTGGTTTGGTTGGTACAAGTGGTCACTTTTGCTGAGCTGTTCCAACCCTCTGTTCTGCTCCTGTGAGCACTCCCACCCTGTGAAAAGGGTGGTGAGACATTGGCTTTGCTTCATTCCTGCAGAGCATTTCCAGGCTCAGAGCAGTGTTCCCAGCTGTGCAGTCATTCCACGCACACAAAGCACACGTGGACTGCACTTCCATCATTAAATCTCTTTTCTCCTTAAGCAATACAGGGTGGTGGAGGGGTTTTGAGTGTGTAAATGCAAATTATCTAAATGAAGGGTGACTCTGCACAGGTAATTCAGGAGAGTAGCTGTGGGGAAACATCAGCCAGGGCAAGAAGGAGGAGAAATTTGAATTCAATTGGATTTCAGTAACTTCAGATTGGTTTTGAATCATATTTACATGCTTTTCCCTCTCTCATGTGTTTGCAAGTTTTATTGCTATGGTTCTCCACGTGGAGAACCTCATTGGAGCTCTGTGAATTAGGGGGTTGTTATTGCTGAGCAGGAGACGAACTGCGGGAAATGAGATCCTTCCCTGGAGTCCTTCCCAGGAAAGCTGTGGAAAACCTGGAGCTGAACCCAGACCCAGGAGACACAGAATGGCCCCAAAAAGAGTGGTGGGGTGGGCCAGGAACTGCCCCCAGGAAGCTGAGTTTGAAAACTCAACCAGCAGGAGGGATGCTGAGGGAAACGGGGACGTTCTGGGGGATGCTGAGGGAAACGGGGACGTTCCGGACCAAACCCTCCCTGCCTGTCCCAGAGATCCAGGAGCTCTGCAGCTTTCCTGCTGCTGCTTCCAGCAGTGCCTGGATGGGAGGATTTTGTACCTTTTCAGGCCGAGGACGAAGGTGAGAAATGGTTGAACACCCTGAGCTCCAACGGGAGCAGCAGCAGGAGCCGTGCTGATGGAAATGCCCCAAATCCACGGTGGGTTTGGGGAGGTTCTTTTCATTGTTGGCTGCGAGATTTCTGTGAAAGCTTTTCTAAATATGTATTTCAGGAGAAGGCAAAGGCTTCTCGCAGGGTGAACCAAATATGAAATTACAGATCTTGAAGGAGAACTGCGCTTGCAAAATGAAAAACATGATGTGGCACAGCAGAAATAGGACCATTGTCCTGAAGGCTTTGGAGCTGGCCTTTAAAGTGTAGTTTGGGGATTAATCATCAAATGGTTTTGTCATAGCAGTTTGACTCAAGTGGTTCTTTGCTTATATTGAAGACTTAAATTACACACTCATTGTCAATGAAATAATTTTAAATAATGCAGCTGTTAAAGTTGCCTGGTTTGACTGTTGGATTTTCAGTATTTGCTGGGTAATATCTGCTTCTTCACTCCTTCCTCTTCATCTGCAGGCCTCTGCTCCAAATGGGATCCCATGGGGGACTTTAATCTTCTCCAGACACCAGCCCTGCACTCCCACGTGCACTTGAGGTATGGAGCACTCCCAACACCCACCAGAATGACCAGGTAAAGACTTGGGTTCCTGCTGGTAAACCCAGCGTGGAGGACCTGGCCACCCAAGGCAAAGGTGGAGGTGGAATGGGTCTGCTTCCCACAGGGATTGTACTAATAGTAACTTTTTACTTCTCCTGATTTTGTAGAGTGTGTTCAGAGAATCATAGAATGACTAAGGTTGGAAAATACCTCCAAGATCATCATCAAGTCCAACCTTCCCTAGATGTGAACAATACCATAATTATATTGGTATAGAAATGGAAAATGTGCTCCAAAATATTTTGATCTGGAGAATTTGAGTTTAGTTCTAGTGGGAATTAAGCAGGAGAATTTTCAAGTAATTTATGTTTGAAATGCCTTCATAACTTGTGCTTCATAAAAACAGAGAGCAACATAAAATGACAGTAAAACTCCCATTTTGGAACTGGACATTCTCCCTCCTGGCAGCAAAGAGCAAAGGTAATTTGCTGTGTTTCAGAGAGGTTGTCAGTAGTTACTGTGATTTCAAATGATGTCACAGGAGCACTGAGACATCTCCATCCTGCGACTCCCAGGCGGTGCTTTGATGGGGAGTTGGTGATTTATGGCTCTGGATTAGAGTCCGTGGTTGGAATTAATGTCCTGGGCAGCAACAACAAAACCTCTGCAGGCTCCCCTGGTTCCCCCAGGCCTGGGCTGCCCTGTCCTGGCCCTGCTGAAAGTTTTGCCCTTTGGAAATCCAGGCAGGAGCTGCCTCTGTTGACGTGGGACCTCCTTATGTAACCCTCTTGCTACTGGAGCACCTCGGTGTAAATGGAAAAGTTGAGAAGAAAATACAAGAAGAAACACAAGAGGGTTTTTATTCCTCCTTAAGTGCTCTCATGGGTTTGCTGTCTTTTACTTGTTCCTCTCTTCTCCAGAATTAAATCTTTTCCTTTTTTACCCCTCAAAAAGCGTGAAAAGGGAAATTGCTAATGAATCAAAGCACAAGAAAAGTTAATGGTTGTGTCCAGAACACTGATTTTTCTTTGTGGGTGTAGCAGAACTAGAACTGGAGCCCACGTGGAGTCTCCATCCCGTTCTGCTCTGCACTCATCAGCCATCCCTCCAATTAATTAACTGCCTGAAATTAATATACAGACCAGCATCACTTTTAATTTCATTTTCTGTTTCTCCAAACTGAATTGCCTTTAATAAAAACCTTATAACAAGCAGATTTTCTCTTATCTGCTCCTGCCAACCCTGAGCCACCATTGGTATGTTTTACAATACTCTGTTTGATTGAGCCAGAGTTACACCCTGAGTTAATGAACAAGGCAGAGTGGGAATATAAGACAACTTTTCAACCTACAGATAATGCAGAACACTGTCAAATGGGTAATTCAAGAGAAAGAAGAAAACCTCTCCAAGTTTAACACAAAAATAAATGATGGGTTTAGCACTGCTACAGGAACATTGCATTTCCCAGAAGTAAAAAATTGTTTGGATCTGGGTCAAGACAAAAAAAAAAAAAATTGTAAAATTAAGCAACACTTCAAAGTTTGGATTTATTAGAAGTGAGTGAAGTTCATTGTCACCTGGTTTTCTTAAGGGCTGTGGAGTTTGTGTTTGACTTTATTCTTAAATATTTACAAGAAAACTAACCACCGTGTTTTGGTTCTGTAAATATTGACAGCAGGTTTTCGTCTTTCATTAGGAGGACCAATATTTGCTGCATTGGATCCGTGACCCTCAGGTTAAGTGCACAGAGAGATGGGACAGGGATCTTCTCACTGCCCTGAGGTTCAAACTGGGAACTAATGGGGGGGAAATGGGGGAATTGTGGACCTTTCCTGTTAAAATACACCAAATGTTTGAGCGAGAGATGCTCTTCTCCCTCAGGTGAAGTGTCCCAGGTATCTCCTGACTGTGGCTTTCAGGCTGATGTGGGTCTGGGCTCTCCTTCTCTCTGCCTTTGCTTTGTGGGAGCTTGGCTGATGCTGCAGCCCTTGCTGGCCCTGCTAAGCTTTATATTTGGAATTTTATATCCATGGAGGTTTGTGAAAATCCTCTTCATTTTTGCAAGCCCTTATTTAAGTCCCAGGTAATTAATTATCCACTGTGACCAAGCTCAGCATCCTTCCTAGAGGTGTCACACGTGCATCTAACGGAAGTTCCTGACTTAAAAATCAAAAATCCTTGAGTGAACATTGCACCTAAATTTTGGGGTTGGATTTGGTTGGTCTATGAGCTGTAAATTCCTAAGTAGCATTTGTCTATAGGGTCATAATGTGAGTCAAAAGCCTGACTTTTTAAAGGAATTCCACATTTCCCACCTGGAGTAATCACAGAAGACAATGCAGAGTGATTTTCAAGAACCCCAATTCCCTTGGTTTGAATGTTCTGTGTGATCTGTTAGTCAGAAATTCCATCATGTTTTGTACCATCCCTCAAAAATCTCAGCTCCAGTTTTTTTCCCTCCTCAGAGCTGTCTTGTGCCTGACAAACCCCACATTGTTCCTGTGTGTTCTTCTGCATTTATTTCGTGTCATCTTCTTCCAGGAAAGAAAAAAAAAAACCTAGAGCTTCTCTCACTTAGCACCCTTTGGGACAGCAGCTGTAGATGAAGAGCAAGCAATCAACATGTCAGGATAAAATTAGATTGCCACGGAGTACAAGGTTTGATCCAATATCTGTATCAGATTCGGTTTTCAGCTCTGCATATCACAAGACAATAACACTTGCTGAAGGTGCTCGGCACAAAGCAGCTTTTTCACAGATGCTTTTCATCTGTGGAAAAGCTGAGGAAAAGGGGGCAGGGTGAAATCAGCTATTTTACACTATTACCTCAATATTTAGCTGCAGTTATAAATAAGGAATGGATGCAGGAGTTGGCTCTTTGCTGTGTTTCTGTGCTCGTGTGTGTCTTCAGTGCAGGGCAGTGGTGGAGCCAGGATTAGAATCCCAGAATATTGTGAGGTGGAAGGGACCCAGAAGGGTCACTGAGTCCAGCTCTCCAGGGAATGGCCCATGCAGGGATCAAACCCCAACCCTGGTGTTGTTCAGCACCATCCTTTAACCAGCTGAGCTCAGCTCAGGACCCTGCAGCAGCACCAGGAGCTTGGGGAGCATTTCCCACACAAATCTCCCAACCACCCCTGCTTCCCATGCTCTGCTGTTCACTGGAGAGTCAGTTTAAAGTGAGGAAAATGGATTTATTTTGGTTAAACGAGATGGGAGATGGTTCTGGCAGCATCCAGAGCAGAGCCAGCCCAGAGCAAACCCCAGAGCCAGGTCCAGCTGGGTGCTGGGTCCTCACAGCACCTTCACTCTACAGACTTGGTGACATGGCCAGAGCCCTCAGAGACAGCTCTGATAAGGCCAGGGGGTGGATTACAGCTTGCACAGAAAAAAAATCTACATTTTGACATTTTTTTCTACTAAGTGCCCTATTACTTTCAAGAAGTAATATTTGCTTCCATTTAATTGGACAAAAGTTAGTGAAAATATTTCAATTATTCATCCAAACATGTGTGGTTTGGGTCAGACAGAGTGGTTTGGTTAACCTGAAGGACCCAACAGAACTCAAGTGCCAACAAGTTGGGCAGTGGCAGCTCCATGTGGCCACGACCACCTCTGTCTGTGCTATGATAACCTTTTTCTGACTGTTTGTCCATCTCCCACCAGGTCTCTGGTTACAGTAGCTGTCTCCTGAAGTGAACCATGAGTATGTCTGAGGTCTGGCTGGGGTTCCTGTGGGGGTACTGGGCCAAGGAGGAGTTTAACCCTCGGGCATCACAATTTGTGCCTCATGGAATCTTCAGCCATTGGAATGTCCTGGTAAGGGCAGAGTCACTGATTTGAACTCACTGGGGGTAAAATCCATCTTCTCTTGGGCATCAAAATATTGATACACACACACACAGAGCCTTTTTGTAACACCTGTGGCCCACTTAATCTCCTGTTTAAGGAATTTAACCTGGTTCTGCCTGCCCCCAGCTCTGGGGTTGGGGTGATGAGACTCCGAGGATGTTCCCCATCCCCACGTTATTTAATTCTCCAGACCAGCTCCCACCGCTCTGTCAATAGCTTTCAAATTAATGGTCCAATCTTTTAACTTAATGAGTTTGCAGTGACCCCAGTGGAAGTGGATCAGCTCAGAGGCTGTGGGCCCGGCTGGGTGCCCTTGTTGGTGCTGCAGCTGAAAGTAGTTCACCTACTTTAGACACAATCCCGGCACCTCGAGCTCCTCCGTGCCTTTGGAACTCATTAAAGCCTCCATTCCCGTCCTGCTGCTCCCAACAAAGAGGGGTTTAATAATGGCATTTTTGATTTTGTCCTGCAGTAACTCTGAGTTATTTTGAGGTCCTTTCTATGCTCGTTTAGCTCAAGCAACTGCTCTAGAAAGCTCTTGTCAGCCCAGGATTTCCTGGGAGACAGAATTCAGCACCTGCGTTTTCCAAATCCCTCTGCAAGGTTTGAAAAATCTTATTTCAATCATTACAATAACAAGGCACCTCAAACAAAACCAATATGATCAGAGCAGCCAGTAGGTGATGGAGATGTTTCCAGTCACTGTAAATTGTTGTGTTCTCTGGAAAACACAGTGAGTCTTGAAGAGGGAGCGCTCTGAAAATGCTGGGCTGTCACCTGGGATGCAGAAACTTCAATATTGGAGGATCCATAAACAGTAAAACCACATCAAGAGAAAACAATCTGTTATCATTAGCTGGGGAGACCAGGCCATCAATGTATTTTGCCTGAGTTTGCTTGTTGTTGTACACAGGGATAAAACCTTGCCCAGGCCAAGCTTTCTACAAAATGAATGAGGAAAGAAGTCAAGGGAATAAATGAAACGGATGAGGAAAAGATCTGCACTTTCACAAAATGTGCACAGCCAGGGAGAGACCTTAAAAAAAAAAAAGTTAAAACTTAATTTACAAAGAACACTCCTGACTTCTGTCATAAAATGTTCCAAAACAATCTCATGACTCAATTTCTGCAGCCATTGAAGTAGGAAGAATTACATAAGATCCTTGCTGTTTGCTTTATATTATGCTTAACTCATATTCTCAATGATTCATTATCAAGGTTTGTCAGATCTAATTAAGAGGAGTGCCAGCTGTGATGGTGTTTGATATCACAGCACCTTGCACGGTGGGGACTCAACCTCATGTGGAATGAGCTCAGAGCAACTGGTGATTTGGTGCTTTGGGGCTCCCTGTGCTCTGGGCTGTTCCAAAAGGGAAGGGATTTAGTGGAGAAGTTCCTCTTTAACTTGAAATGGTGTTTTCTGTGAATCTTTATTAAGGCAAACAAACAACAAAAAGTATGGAATTACCAATATGATTTTCTTTCCTGTGGTAAGTAACCTCTCTTTCATTAAATAAATATTATTAATTCCAAAAAAGACAGTTTTCAAGTCAGGAAGGCATGAGTGTGAGAACACTGCATGTGGTCATGGAAGGTGTCCATGGAAGGTGTCCCTGCCCATGGCAGAGGGTTGGAGCTGGATGGTCTGTAAGGTCCCTTCCACCCCAAACCATTCTGTGATTCTATGGCTTTGTGTCCAAGTTTTCAATGCTGATATGAACTGTCCAGTGAGCTCATAAACCTCTGGAAGCAGTTTACAAAGATAAACCTTTCTGACCCACATTTGATACAGGCAAAGTCATCCATCCTAGAATCTGAGCACTGGGTCCTGCAGGAGGGATGATGATGATTATATATTTTTCAGAAATATATAAACCCTTTTCTGTCTGAATTCTTTGGGGTGGAAAAAAAAGGTCGAATATTTTTAAAATATCTTGCTTAAAATTTGGCAAAGCCGTAAAGGACAGAAGAGAGTTGCTTGTGGCTGGGAGAAAAAAAAGGCTCTCAAGAGCATCCTGAGTGATTCCATCAGCTTCAATGCCACTGTGTCCCTCAGAAAAGTCCAGGCAGCACAGCCAGCCGGGGAGGAGGAGACCTGGCTGTGCTCAGTTCATTGTCTGACATTACAAAACTGTCATTATTTTGAGAAAGCTGTCTTATTTAATTATCAGAAATGTACAATTCCTTCATTCTCAGGCTAGCATTGGAAGAGATGTTCCAAGCATTAAGCAAATCACAATACACTTAGTAAATAAGAAACTGAGAGAATAATAAGTGTTTGAGAAGCCAAAGTTATTGTTGTGTGTGAATGGCAGCGATTCAATGATTTGGCTGAAGCTCATGGAGCTGCCTGTTTGAAATATCTGTGATCTCTAAGGAGTGCTTTGAAAGTGTCTCCAAAGGAATTGATGGATCCATTCCTCTCCAATGCTGGGATGGCTTTCAGAGCCCTGGGACAGGAGCTGATGGGGCTGCAAGGGGAAAAATGGGGCTTTTGGTGGGAAAAATGCTGCGAGTCTCCTCTGTCCCCCAAGGCAGAGGGGACTGAAGGAACCCGAGTTCCTGTTTGGAAAGTGGAAATTGCTCCAAACTGACCAAACCCCTCATCCCTGGGAGCAGCAAGGGCCTTCCTCCCCTCCCATTCCATCTTTCCCTGGTAGTGGGAATGGTGGTACCAGACCCCTGCACTGGGGTTCCTTTTTCTAACCACGTGCTACACGGAATCACAAAATCATTTGGATTGGAAAGGACCTTTCAGGTCATCAAGTCCAACTATAAACCCAGCACTGCCAAGTCCAGATTGTTTCTTGCTATACTTTCCAAAATATAGCAAGTTTGGCTTTAAAAATGGTGTTTAGAAAAAAATTTTATTTGATTTTGATTTCAGCTTTGGTCACTTCTGAAACTGTTTTCTTGATGGAGACAACTGAGTTTTGAAAACCCAAGGAAATTCTAATGAAGAACCCAAGACTTGTTGGCAATATCCTCCCCTGGTTATCCTGCAGGTTTCCTCTATTAGTCTGGTGGTATTTTTACATGAATAACCTGTACTGAAATTTCAAAATTTACCATCTCTTCACTTGTAAAAGCTTAGAGGGCTGTTATTTTTTTCCAGTGGTATTATCAGAAATTCCCTTTCCAGGTCTGTGGAGCTCCTGATGCCCAGGATGTGGAAGGTATGATACAAACACGAGCAGGGGCTGCTGCTGTACACTGGCACCTTCTGTCAGAGCTGCTCTCTTAGTGCTGAGGCTGCTGCATGGACAGAGGGCTCCTGGAAGGTTTTCACACCTTGGCAGGAGATGCTCAGCACAGGTTGGTGAGGGCTCCTCTGTCCCTGTGCCCGGCACGTCCCTCCCCAGGGGGGGGATTCAATATTTTGGGACGTGACCCGTGGCACAGAGCAGCGGGTGAGGGACCTCCCTGGTGGGTCCCAGAGCATGTGCTGCACCCGTGGGGTGCCAGGGAGGGGTCTCCAGGGGGACCCTTGTGCCACGTCAGCCGCGGGTCCCTGCGGTTCGTGGCGTCTGCCGGCGCGGCGGGACCTGCTGCCTGGGAACGGGGCCAGCACAGAGCTGGCCTGGGCCCCACATCCTCAGCTCCAGCTCCCTCCTCCTCCTCCCAGGGCCCTCTGTCCTCCCAGGGCTCTCTCTCCTCCAAGGTTCTCTCCCCTCCTCCCAGAGCCTTTTGCTCTTCCCAGCAGCCCAGGAGGCAGCACAGGGAGGGGACTGCAAATGGAAAATAACTGTGGGTGTGATGTTGGACCTTGGAGAGCAGCAAAGGGAAGGAACATTTATTTCTCTCCCTGCAGTGGCCAAGGTTGGGGCTCTCAGAGCTGCTCTGCTCTCACACGGGGTCACACCAGAGGATTAGGCCCAGAGACTTCGTTTAGCACAGAATGTTCATTGAGGGGTTTTTTTCTTTATAGACTTGGAAATAACCCATAGCATGTCTTGTAGATTTAATAACTTCATATGGTTTATAAATTATAATCGATAGTATATTTATTTATAAATTATTTATAAATTATAATTTACTTATATATTATAATATAATATAGTATAATGTAATATTTTAATAATTTGCTGTCCCCTGTCCTCCCCAGAAACCAGAGCCACCCTGTCACCTTCTCTTTTTAAACAGCAACAACAAAGCCCTGAGTTAAGGATCTGAGTTTTTCACTGGCCTCTGCTCCAAAAATCCATTATTTTCTGAACACCAGACACAGGAGCTCTGGCTGCTGTCCCAGCCCTGACTTCACCCAACAAGTTAATTGCTTGTACCACATCCATGACAGTTGTCCAAGCTGACCTCTGACAGCCCAGCAGCCTCGTGCCACATTCCCAACATTAGAAAGATTGTTTTATTCCTCCTTCTTGCCATTCCATCGCTCTTTGTTTTGCTTCCAGTGGTCAGTTGTAACAGGATTTCGTGTTCACTCTGCCAGTTGCCCAAATAAAAGCAATGTTTAATTATACAGCAGCCCTGAAAGGAGATGCAGGAGATCCTCCTGTGATGGAGATCGCACCACTCCCAGAAGGATGCCAGGGATGAGGCTGATTCCTTGCTGGCAAAACCTTTGCTTATCCAGGAGCAATTTGGCTGAATCCACCATCTTATTTGACAGGCAAGTTAAGAAACGTTTTTTAATATGCTCTTGGATGTGTTTAACCACTGTTTACTTTGAAACAAACTCTCCTGCTAGAAAGATCAGGCTTGATTTGTTCTCTTGTTGTTGTTGGGTTTGCTTTATTTTTCTGGTGAACTTTTGTTTTGATTTGTGGGTGGTTTGGGGCTTTTTGTGAAGCAAACCTGCACTGGGGGAGATGGAGCGTGTCCCCAGCTCTGCCAAGTGTCAGGCAGTGGGACTGTGCCCCTGGGTTGTGGAGACACAGATGGGACTTGACTTTGGTTTCTGGGTGCCTGGTCCTACCTGGAGTGGTACCGGTGCCTCAAACCCCAGTGCCAGCTTCCCTGGTGTGCCATTCTTTGGGTGAGAAAAGCACAGCAGCTTCATTCTTGTCCCAGGAGGTCTCCAGGCTGTGCTGGTGGGAGGACACAGCTCCCAAGGTTGAACAGGGCATGGAAAGGACGTGTTCACTGTCCCTGGCTGCTCAGAGTGACTTGTGCCGGGAGTTGGGTTTGGTGCACGAATGACTCACTGGGAAGTGAAGCACAAAACATCACATTGAAATGACTTTCCCACCATTCCCATATGCTTCTGTCAATATTCCCATTAAAGACATAAAGCACTGGGTGCTGCAATGGCATCACTTTCTGAGTGGTTCCAGACTCCAGCTCCAGCTCTGCCGTGAGTTGCTGTGTGCACGTGGGAACGCTGATGCTCTGAGGGTGGGGGAGTGCAGCTTGCAGTGGACATGATTCAACTTTTCTTTAGGAATTGCTTGTTGAATCCCTTTAGTTGGCTGTTCTGGCGGGCCATGGGGAGGGGAGGATGTTTTAGCTGCAGTGGGATGGGGACTGTCACACGCTCAGGTGTGATACACTCTCTGTCGTGTTTAGTCAGCGCTGTGTCACCTCCAGGTGTTCAACAATCCAAATGGAAATCAGAGAGTCACAGACTCATTTGGGTTGGAAAAGGCCTTTAAGATCATCAAGTCCAAATGCTTCTTCCAAGGCAAACACAGCAGTGACAGATGCACAGGCTGTTATTATGTTTAGTTCTTTGTCTGAGAGGACCAGAGTGGGTGGAGGTAGCTGAGTGCACAGAGTGGATGGAGCTCAGGTACGATGGAAGGGAGATATTGTCTATTTAAGAGTTAAATTTAAAAGGCAGGAGATTGATAACTGATAAACAGGGTTTTTCCAGGCAATGTCCAATGGTATTTGTCACCAAGGGAGCCTAGTACTGCACAGGAGTGGAAGAGGGACTGGGCACTTTTATGGATATCAAGAATATTCAGAGTAATGATTAACTATATCAATTTTTGTACTGTAATTAGAATAATTTTTCATGCTTCAGGGCTTGAACCAATTTCTGTATATGAGAGACCAGGAAGAGATTTATGGCAGGAACAGATTAAAGGCATCTGCACACAGCAAAGCTCCAGCCTTTTCTTCTGACACATCTGCTGTTCCAGGACAAGGTCCTGGGCTAAGATGGACCCTGGGTCTGCCCTGGTCAGCTGTGTCAGTTCCTATGTTCCTTAGGGGATCTGGTGTGGAGTATGGACACTGATTCTTTAGGTAAACCAAGGTGTGAGGGAAGGAGAATGAAGCAGAGAGCAAGGCCTGGGTGATGGCACAAGCTGGATCACGATACCCAAATTACAATGAAATAATCTTTTGTGATGTTTTCACTCCATGGAAAAAGTAATTTTTGGTCCCAAGCCTGAAAATTATAATTTCTAGTAGAGAACTCCAGCTGCTTTTATTGTTGTTTATGCCTGTTATATCCTGGCCCTGCTGCAAATCTTCTGACCCACTACGTCTGTCCAGTTCTGCTGCTGGTTCCAAACATCCCCTTTCACCAGGGAACATTCATTGGCTGCTCTGGTTCTGGTGGTGTTTGAATAGCACCAGTTTGGAGCCCTTGCTTGTGGGAACTTCTGCCAAAAATGAGTGGACACAGAACCAACAAAAAAAGAAAGAAGAAAAAGTTGGAAAATATGGTAAGGACACAATTTAAAAAGTACAGAGATTTGAAGGTGTTCAAATGGTTTAATAATTACTGGAAGATGTGGCATTAACCCTTGGGCAGCTCCCTCTCTGTCAGGCCCTGGGCAGCAAAGCCACTCGCTGTGTCTGCCAGACTGGTCACGCTGCAGCACTTCAGTGTTGGGAGATAAAATTTGTCTGGGCCAAAACAGATAAAAACCATCAGTTTTTACTGATGGTTTTTACTGTTACAGCAGTAACAGTTGTGTTACTCTACTTCACTGAAATATAATGTGTTGGAAATGAAGCAATCACTGGAGCTGCCTCTGAGTGACACTTCAGAGGAGTAGCTGAGTTGATGAGAAGCTCAACGTGCCCTGGCCCTGGGCACCGAGAGCCCAGAACCCCCCGTGCCCTGGGCTGACCCCACAGCGTGGGCAGCAGGGCAGGGGGGGATTCTGCCCCTCTGCCCCTCAGGGGAGACCCCCCTGCAGAGCTGCTCCAGCCCTGGGGAACAGCACAGGAGGGACAGGGAGCTGCTGGAGCAAATCCAGAGGAGACACCAAGATAATCAGAGGGCTGGAGCCAGGCTGGGAGAGCTGAGGGGGTTCATCTGCAGAAGAGAAGGCTCCAGGGAGAGCTGAGAGCCCCTTGCAGGGCCTAAAGGGGCTCCAGGAGAGCTGGAGAGGGACTGGGGACAAGGAGTGGAGGGACAGGACAAGGGGGAATGGCTTCACACTGCCAGAGTGCAGGGATAGATGGGATATTGGGAAGAAATCCTTCCCTGGGAGGGAGGTGAGGCCCTGGCACAGGTTGCCCAGAGAAGCTGTGGCTGCCCCTGGATCCCTGGAAGTGTCCAAGGCCAGGTTGGACGGGGCTTGGAGCAACCTGGGCTGGTGGAAGGTGTCCCTGCCCATGGCTGGGGTGGCACTGGATGAGATTTAAGGTCCCTTCCACCCAAACCAGTCTGTGGTTCCAATCCATTCCATGACTGGGCAGGTTGAACATGTGGAGTGCTGCTGGTCTGGAGTGTGTGAGAGGCCAAATGATGAACAGCAGCTACACATGATCTGGTATTTATGAAGGAGGAATTAAAGGTTGTGTCCAAAAAACGTGCTTGGTCTGGTAGGAATATCTGAGAGATGTATTTTCCATTACTCTTGAACTGGGAATATGACAGGGTGTGGATTTGCTGGTCAGCACAGAATGGCAACAGGTGCTGTCTCTTTGGGTGTCAGAGTTTTGGGTGAAGGAAACAAAACCGGGACGTTGCAGCATCCTCCAGATCTGGGTGTGCAGAACAAAAATGGGTCTGGAGATCTTGAAACAGAAGGATGCATTGCTTCGGATCTGGGAGTACGGGGTTACATCCAAACTCCTCCTCCTCCTCGCGGGCTCCGTCGGTACCCACCTCAGCGGGAGGAGGATCTCGTTTCCATGTCAGAATCCAGATTGCTGCTTTGGCAACGAGAGCCAGCGCTGTGCTGGCGGGCTGCTCCAGCACCCCGGCGGGCTGCGGGGCTCTGCGGGCGCGGCCCCCGCTGCTCCCCGGCCGGGCCCGGGCCCCGCGAGCGGGGGGCGCTGCGATACCGCCCGGGAGAACGAGGAGGAGGAGGAGGAGGAGGAGGAGGAGGATGCTCCAGTGGGGCTGAGCGACTGTCCCCGCGGAGGCGCCTTTGACGGGCTCTCCCGAGCCGCTCCCAGCTCCGGCTCCGGGCTCCGGCCGCGGGGAGCGGGGTGTCCCCGGACCCCCCTTCCCAGCGCCGGCGGGTCCGGCCGGGCCGCGCAACATCTGTGAACACCCATCCCCCGGCGGGGCGGGCGGAGGGGCCGGGGCCGTCCCCATCCCGGCTCCATCCCATCCGCATCCCCATCGCATCCTTATCCCATCCCCATCCCTATCCCACCCTTATCCCATCCCATCCCCATCCCCATCCCATCCCATCCCTATCCTACTCCTATCCCATCCCTATCGCACTCCTATCCCATCCCACCCACACCCCTATCCCATCCCATCCCACCCCATCCCATCCCCACCTCCATCCCCACCTCCCCCCTCCCATCCCATCCCATCCCGCTCCCAGCCGGTCGGGGCGGTGCTGCGGTGGCTGCGCAGCGGCGGCGGGCGGGGCGGGCCGGGGGCGGGCGGCCCCGGCGCTTTAAAGCGGCCGCGGCGGTCGCGGTGCCCAGCGCCGGGAGCCGGGAGCGCGGCGGGCAGGGCGGGCGGGAGCGGCCGAACCCCGCAGCCCTCCCCGGCCATCCCGCCCGGCCCGGCCCCTCGGGAGCGCGGGGCAGCGCCGGGGGCGGCGGCGGCGGCATCACCATGGTCGGGCCGGGCCGGCTGCTGCGGCTGCTGGCGCTGCTCGAGCTGCCCTGCTGCCTCCTGGAGCTGCTGCTCGGGGAGGCGGCCCGCGGGCAGGAGATGTACGCGCCCCACTCCATCCGCCTGGAGGGGGACATCACCCTGGGCGGCCTCTTCCCCGTGCACGCCAAGGGCCCCCCGAGCTCGCCCTGCGGGGACATCAAGAAGGAGAACGGCATCCACAGGCTGGAGGCGATGCTCTACGCGCTGGACCAGATCAACAGCGACCCGGACCTGCTGCCCAACGTCACGCTGGGCGCCCGCATCCTGGACACCTGCTCCCGGGACACCTACGCGCTGGAGCAGTCCCTCACCTTCGTGCAGGCGCTCATCCAGAAGGACACCTCCGACGTGAGGTGCACGAACGGCGAGCCGCCCGTCTTCGTCAAGCCGGAGAAAGTAGTTGGAGTGATCGGGGCGTCGGGAAGTTCCGTGTCCATTATGGTGGCCAACATCCTCCGGCTCTTCCAGGTAGGGCTGCCGGCGCCGGGCCGGGCGGGTGCCGGAGCCCCGGGCCGTGGCGGGGGGCTCTGCCGCCGCTCCCCGCTCCCCTCCTGCCTCTCCAGGTGCTCCATCCGCCTCCCTCCGGAGCAGCCGCCTTCCCTCCCTGCCGCCCTCCCCGTTCCAGCATCCTCCCCCGGCTCCCTTCTCCACGGTGCGTGGCGCTTTCTGGATTTATCGCCCCATTTGCACGAAGCGATCCCTGAGGGAAAGGAGAAAAAAAATATATAGGAGAGGCAAAGGCGATGGTTGCGCTGGGTTTGCGTTAGCGAGAGCCGTGGCTCGGCGGGGATGCGGGCGCAGGGCATCCCAGTGGGACACGGCCGGGACACCGCGCGTGGAAGCGCCGGCGGTGCGGGGCAGGAGCTGGGGGCCGCGGCCGCTCACGGCCCAGCGGTCGCGGAAGGTCTGGAAGGGGTCGGAGGGAGCTTTCCCCGGCGGC
Organism: Neopelma chrysocephalum; assembly: GCF_003984885.1. Taxonomy (NCBI): domain Eukaryota; kingdom Metazoa; phylum Chordata; class Aves; order Passeriformes; family Pipridae; genus Neopelma; species Neopelma chrysocephalum. The sequence continues at coordinate 765,630 of NW_020897851.1, forward strand.
TCTTGACCGAGATAGGGCTGTGCGGGGCAGCTCCAGCGGCAGCCCCTTCCCGGGTCGGGGTCCCGCTGCCCCCCGGCCCCGCCTGGACGGAGCGGGGACCCGGCGGGGACCCGGGGCTGGGGGCGGCTGCAGCCCGGGAGCGCCGCTCCGCGCCCGCCGAGGCTCCGGCGGCTCCGGGAGGAGCCGAGGGATGAGCAGAGCCGGAGGATTAGAGAACCGTGTGAGTGTGTGCGGGGGAGATGCGCTGCAGCGCCTGCCCGTTTTTCCCCCCCCCGTCCTCCCTCTCACCCCCCCGGGCGCGCTGCGATCGTGCCCCTCTCGCCCCCGGGGCTGAACCTCGGTGGGTGTCGGGGCACGGAGACTTGTCACCCCCCGCTCCATCCTCCTACCCTTCTCCGGCGCCCCAAGCCCGGCAGCGGGCATCTGTCCGGGGCTGAGCCGGGCTTCGGTCCCCGGAGGGATGGGGGTGTCCCCCCGGGATGGGGGGTCCTCCAGGGGCCCCGGTGCAGCCGCCGAGCCCCCTCAGCGAGCCCCGGGTGCTCCTCGGCAGCGATCGCGGGTGCGGTGACAGTGACAGAAGCGCCACCAGATGCATCGTGAGCAGCGGAGTTCCTCGCTCCCTGTCCTACGCCTTCGCATGCGGAAGGTGGTGGTGGGGTTTATTTTTATTTTTGTGCAGCGGGCGGAGAGATCCCCCGCTTTTCCCAGCTGGAAACTTGCGAGGTTTTCACGGCAAATCCACTCCGTGCTGTCAGCAGCCGCCGATCCTCCGTATTCCCATCTGTCCGCGCCAGCTCCGGCCGCTGCTGCCGAGGCGAGCGGAGCGCTGCGCCTTCCCATCGCTGCCCCTCGCTGTGCCCAGCCGGGCTCCGTCCTGCCCGTTTCCCTGAAGGAACACCGAGGATCTGGTTTTTCCCTGCTCGCCTCCCCCTCCGGGCACGTTCGAACGCGCCTTACGGCCGCGGATCCAGCGCTCTGCTGAATCCCCGACAATTCGTGCGGCCCCATCGCGCCCGTCTCCGCTTCCCGGCGCTGCCTCGGCTCGTGTGAAGGAGCCTGGCACCGCTCCCACCCCGGGCTGCCTCCCGCTCCACGCTCCTCGCATCGCGAACACCCTGCCCGGGCTGCAAACCAGATGATCTCATGTTCTGCGTGAGCCGGAGCCGCGGAGCGGGGAGGGATGAGCGGAGCTGAAGTTGGGCTCAAGTACCGGCTCGGCAGCCGCGGAGCTGCTCGAGGCTCCCACCAGCCAGGAGGGCGGAATTACCCAGCTGTTCCACACCGGGTCTCGTCCCAGAGCAAATCCCGGGCGCTCCCTTCCGAGGGCTGGTTCAGAAGGAAATCCTGGGCACCGGGAGCCTTTGGGATAATGCCACGATACCTGCAAAATCCGTGGTGATTCATTACGTAATGGAGTTTGCAGAAAATAAGATATTTAGACGGTTTCTGCATTTCTGAGATACTTGTATAAACTAAATATTTTAATGTGTTGTGACGAAGCATCTGTTCAAAATTGCTTTTCAACCAAATCATCCAGAAAGCAGGAACTGGCCCATACTGAGGGATTTTACTGAATATATATTTTACAGCTTGGTTCAACCGCCTTTAAGCAGATCTTTCATGCAGTAAAACTGTCCCCTATTGTCCTCTCCTCCTTCAAAACACAGTTCAGAACATGTTCCAGCCAGAGAGAAATAGAAAAGAACTATTTTAGGAGGAGAACTGGACCTGTTAAGCAATTAAATGCCATTGTGTGGCGGTGGGTGAGAAGCTGTAAGTTACTGGAAGGAGGAAAACCAAGTAGCCAACACAAAAACCTTGTGAGCCTTTGAAATACTCTCTGAAATTCTTGAGTGTTGCAGCCAGCGTGACACTCAGGGGTCACTGGGTCCAGTTTGCTTCTCAGGGGTCAATATGGATTTTACTGGCTGTGGCAGTGGGGTGAGGGGTGAGTGAGTGGCTCTTGAACACTTATTTTCATGCCCAAACTGGCTTTTCCCTCACATCTGCTAGATAAAAACTCTTTCCATCTGTGGAGGCTCCTGCAAAGAAATCTCACTTGTGTTTATATTTCTCTGTCAGCATCTTGGAAGAGAAATATTTGTGCTGTATCTTAATGCAGGGAGCAAATCTGTGTGTGTGTGTAACCAAAGGGGGCACAGCAGGGGCTGCTCAGCCAGCTCCTGGTGCTTCTGGCTCTTTCTCCTCAGGATGGGGAAGGCTGAAGCTGTTCATCTTCTGATATCTCTCCATGCAGCTCCCCTGCCCGTTCCCAATCCACCACGGAGGGTTGGGAGCATCTTCAGCTGCTGCCAACAGGTGGATCAGCCTGGGAAGGCAGTTCCTCTGCCAGGGTCCTCTGGCTGGAATTCATCCGTGTGATTACTGTTGGAATTTGTAGGAGATTTCCTTTGGTTAAAAAAAAAAAAGAAAAGATGATGTGAAGCTTCCACGAGACCTGGGCTTGTTCCTGTGTGAGGGGTCCCTCCCCCTGCCTCTGCACCTCTCTCCTCACTCATCCCTGAACTGTGCCTTGGAGAGAAGATGGTGGGAATGGTTGTGGTGGGGGTTTCCTCCTGGAGTGTGGGGATGGCACAGAGTCCCAGCTGGTGCTGGAGCCAAGGGAAGCTGGAACCCCCCCTCTCCTGCCTGCCTGAGGTGTCTGTGCTGGTGGAGCCAAGCTGGGACTCGGAGCAGGAGGAGTGGTCACGGCTCCCACTGAGTCACACGGGAGCTGTGGACACGCTGGTGGGCACAGGAATTGCCAGTGGGGACAGGATGCCTCCTAAGGCCACGTGTGTGAGGATTCCTCTTCCAAAATGACAACAGATGAGAGGTGGAACCGCCAGGCTTTGAGAGAGGGGGAGGTTTTACCCCCAGGTAAAAAGGACTCTGTGTGGGACCTTCCATGAGTTACTACAGTTAAAACGCCCAAGAACATCTTCAGGAGCAGGTCAGAGCCCCCAGCTGAGCAGGGCTGGGGGTGTGACTCCCTCTGGAAGCCAGTGCAGACGAGCTCTCTCCAGCCTGGCCGTGGCTCCTCCTGGCAGGGGTTGAGCCGGGAGGTGCCCCTGGTTGGATGCTTTGTTTTCCCATCCCTGTTACTGAACTCCATCCTCCTCAGCAGCAGGGTGGCAGTGCCCTGACAGGAGATACAGTGGGACACTGTGCCCTCTGGGGGCTTCTCCCGGGGGCTGTACCCCATCCCCATCCTGCTGGGAAGGGGCTGCTCAGCCAGGAATGTGAGAGCAGGGCTATGTGCCCAGGATTGTGCCCAGGAGTGTGCCCAGCCCCAGGGCTGTGTGCCCAGGATTGTGCCCAGCAGTGTGCCCAGCCCCAGGGCTGTGTGCCCAG
>NW_020897851.1:768993-833467 GCF_003984885.1 Neopelma chrysocephalum
CAGGATTGTGCCCAGCAGTGTGCCCAGCCCCAGGGCTGTGTGCCCAGCAGTGTGCCCAGGATTGTGCCCAGCCCCAGGGCTGTGTGCCCAGGATTGTGCCCAGCAGTGTGGCCAGCCCCAGGCCTGGCTGTGCCGCAGCTCCTCGGATTAATGCACCACGAGGGCCGAGCTGGTGTGTGCTGGAGCGTGGAGATGTCGGTGCACCAACACTCAGGGATGTCAGGGACTTGTTCAAAACACGGTTCTATCAGAGCACACCAATAAATAGCAGGGTGATTGTAAATTAAATATCTCTCCTAAAAATAACACAGAAACGGTTTGGAAAGCTGTTTCCAAATGCGTCAGGGAGTTCAAGGCTGTGTGGTTTTAGGCTGGCTGGTTTTGCTTCGGAAAAAATACTGTTCCTTTGCAGGGTCGTGGCTTTCCTTACAAATTGAACTCCATGAAAATTCAGCAACTGCGCTGAAAAAAACATTGCCAAGTGTTTCATATTTCTGGGAGTTAAACTATTCAATGTGAGGAATAACAGCATCCTGATTTCTATTTTTTTTTAATGCTGTAAAACTAATTTTTGGGCTCCCTTAGAACTGCAGGCTTCTCATGACAAGCTTCAGCAATGAACAAATTATTGCTTTGGGTTTGTGTCTTTGGCGGATGTAATTTGAAAGAGGCAATCAATAATTGCTTGTTCTTTTCTAAATACCTTTCTGATTTTATCAGGGGTGGCTCTTGTGGCCCAGAGGGGGCTGTTAAAAAACTCAGGGAATTTTTTTAGTTAGAAAAGTGGGATAAGGGAGTGCAGTGAGGTTGGGAGTGTGAATTGGAACGTGCCTGGTCTCCCTGGGGGCTGTTGGCTGCTTTTCCTTCCTGCTGAAGGAGGGAGATGACAGTTGCAGTCCCGCCTTCTGCTCCAGACACAGTGATCACAAAAATGGGATTATTTGGAAAGGGATGCAGCTTAGAAATGCAGCTCTGAGCTGGATGTTGCTCTTTCCTTGGAAATTGCACACCCTTTTCCAAGGCTCTCTGAGGGAGGATGTCCTGGCTGAGCTGTGGTTCAGTGGGGCTGGGATGGGATGGGATGAGGATGGGATGGGATGGAATGGGATGGGATGGGATGGGATGGGATGGGATGGGATGGGATGGGATGGGATGAGATGGGATGGGGTGAGGATAGGATGAGATGGGATGAAGCTCTGCCTCGGCTGCTGGTTCCAGGGAATGATGGAAACACTGGAGCTGCTGGTGCTGGGAGTGCAGCTCAGGCACAGGGAACAGGGGCTGAGTGAGAAGGGCTGGGCAGAACCTGTGATCCCGTGGCTGCAGGACACCCTTTGGAAGTGTTTGTTTGTGCATTAATTTCATGTTGCTCAACTCATCAGGTTCTAGAAACTCCTTCAGTTCCCAGAAAAATGTTTGCAAACTGGTTGTTCCTCCCTCTGTCCTCTCAGTTTATGTTCCCTGCAGGAATATGGGATGTGGGCCCATTCCAGGGAATAGAGTTCCCATCCCAGGGGATAGAGTTCCCATTCCAAAGGCATGTGCTGAGCCCCTCCTGCTGACCTTCACCTAAGGAGATGGTGGGAAATGGCCAATTTAACTGACTGCAACAAGCCTGGGCAGTCACTGGTGTTTGGGAGGAAAACTAACACACTTCAGCAATATTTTTCTCTAGATGCTAATTTATTTTGAACTCATTACCAGATTATTGCATTTTCCTCTCCTAACTTTAAATAAGACAATAGTGGCTTTAGGAGGTGGAGTAATGATTCATTTTATAAAAGGCATTTCAGGAGAACTCTACATTTTTCAGTTACTCGTGTAGAGAATGGAACAAAAAGCTGAAAATAGGAAACAGTAACTTTAATTCTTTGTCTCTTCTCAAAAAAAAAAAAGGCCTTTGTGTTCCTCAACAAACTTTCATTTCTTCAGCCTCTAAATATTTGTCCTTGTTACTGAGGCACCTAATACATGTCATCGTGCTGAGCCACCCAATGCTGATGTGTTGTGGCTGAAATATTAGGCTGCTTTGAATGGATGTGGAATCTGATTTTCCCTGTATAAATCAAAAGGAAAGGAAAGCCCTCCCTTCAAGAGTTTCACATGTGGGGATACTAATGGGAGGTTGGAGGTGCTGTGAATATATTTCTCTGGAACACGGTGTTTTGGAGGTAAAATTCATTTTCTTGACAAGGCAAAATTCAATATTAGCAATAATCTTGGTGCTTAATCTGTTTTCGAGTGTCTCTCTTGAGGTAGAAGGGACTGCAAAGAGTCCTTTGGAAGGAGAGTGGCTCTGCCAGGAGAGGGACAGGGAGAGATGATGGGCAGAGGATTCCCTGGGAGCTGGGGCAGAACAGGGGGTGCAGGAACAGGCAGCTGGGACAGGCAGAGCAGATATCCAGCAAGTTCACTTGTGCAGTTCCCAATTTACTCTTTGAAATGAAATAAGGTGACCTCTCTGGAATGACAAATGGAGGGATCCTTTCAAGGCATTAATTTTTATGAAAGAAATATTGATCTGGTTTTGAATCTCATAACACTAATACTGCAAAACTACATGTGCTATATTCTGTATTTTATTCCATTAAATGAGTTTCGCTTGGAGGCATTAAAACCATCCAACACAATGCTCTGTTTCATAATATCAGATGTTGTTATTTCTATTTATAGTGATATTCAAATTAATCTCAATGAGTGACAATGCTGACTGTCCCAGACGTTGGACTATGATGAATTTTATCATAATATTGGGAGATACGAAGCATGTAATTAAGGCTGTTTGGAGAGCATGGAATCCAATATAGTCAGGTCATTAGTGTGCTGGGGTGGGTACCCAGGCAGAGAGAAATCTGAGGGAAAACAAGGATTCCTCAAGCTCTCCTCGTTACTGATGATTCACGAGGTCCTGCAGAGCCCCTGTGCTGGAGGCAGTGGGGCTGTTCTGAGCCACCACCAGGGGATAAACCTAAAAGGGCCTAAAAGGGGGTGTTCCTCTGCAGGGTCGCTGGAGTGAGCTCAGCCCTGCAGGGCTTGCACAGCTCTGCCACGGCTGCTCCAGCACAAGGAGAGACTCCAGTGGCAGTGATGAGTGTGTTGGGGTGGTCTGGAAGCTCTTCAGTGTCCCCATGTCCCCAGAGCACAGGGCCGTGGTGCCACCTCCGTGGGGTGGCACTGCAGGGGCTGCTGTGACCCTTGTTCTTCACAGCTCAGGGGTGCTGGGTGGGATGGAGCCCGTGCTGAGGGGGGTGTCCAGCCCCTTTTGGGGCTGTGTTTGGTAGCAGAGCCCTGTGCCAGCACCGTGCCCGTGCAGCCCCGGGGTCAGGGATGGGATGGAGCACCCCGGGCATGTCTGTGGTGTGTGGGGTGGCCACAGAGACCTTCTCGGGGGTCTCACTGCTTCTCCAGGGGAAGGTGCCTCTGTCTGGCAGAGGGGCTCCAGCAGTGCTGCCCCAGGGCCCTGGGGCTCAGGCCGTGTGTGGTGGGGGATGTTTTGCTGTGTCATTTGGGATGCTGAGAGCCATTAACATGCAGCGTGAGCAGAGTGGGCTGCTGGATCTGCTCCTCTGCCTCGGCTCAGGGGTGGTGCTGGCCAGTGCCTCCCTCCCCAGCCCTTTGAAATGAACTTGGCACACGTTCCCAGAGCCCTGGGACGTGCTCCTGGTCGTAAATCGCCTTTCTCTGCGCGTTGGCATCGTCTGAACACTTGGACTGCCCGGCCTCTGATCAGCACGGGAAGGGAGGAAGCCTGGAGACCTCCCATCCCAGTGCCATGTGCTGCCTGCTGTGGGGCAGGGACAATCTTCTCATGGTCAGGGCACATTCAGGGCTCTGGTTTTTTGTGGAAAGCGTTGCCTGAGCTCTGGGGGAGGAGGGGACAGTTCAAGCACTCGTAGGTCTCAAAATTTCATCCTCACAATGGGTCTGCTTAATGTCTGTGACCATGGTTGGTTGTGTGGATGTTTTCTGATATCTATATAAACATAGATATACAGAAATATTATTTTTGGTAGATATTCATGCTGTAAATATGACCTGGTTTTTAGGGTCTTGCCCAGCAATGGGGTTAGAAGGGGAGAGCAGGAACTGGAGCTGGGCCATGGTGGGTGAGGAGAGGATGGAGCCCAGCTCTGTGTCCATGGGCTGCCACTGCTGTCACTGCCCACAGCCCTGGCACCTGCTGCTTTGGCTTTTCCATCCTGTCTGTCTGGCACTATGAGAAGGATCAATGAAGTGATTAACAGAGAAAAGCTGTGGTTGAGGAACACTGAGCCACCTCAAAGGCCTCCAGCAGCACCAGCAACGGGTTGTGTTTGGGCTGGGCTGCTCCTGTCTGGGGATGAGTGAAGGGTGGACAGGCAGGAACTGTGATGGAGAGCAGGGGAAGAGGCTGGAGAGGTTGGTGTGTGGCTGGTGCAGGGGCAGGTGCTGGCAGGAGGATGTCCTGTGGGAGCAGCTCTCCCTCTGCCCACACCAGCAGAGCCTCAGGTCATCCCCCAGCAGGAGCTCTGGACCCTGGCACGGGCACAGGGGGTGGACAGCAGGGCTGTGGGGGCTCCTCCCTTCATGGCAGCTCCTGGCCACGTGCCTGCCACCTTGGGCTGTGCCTGGAGGTGCTCAGGGACCAAAGGGACAGCAGAGCTCAGGGTGAGGAGGTCACTGCAGCCATGTGGAGTGGTGTGAGCACAGCCCAGGGCAGTGCCAGGCAGGGACAGGGAGTGCCAGGGAGGGGACAGCCCGGGAGCTGGCACGGGGCCCTCGCTGCAGCCCAGGGGCAATCCTTGCTGGAGCTGCTTTCCTGCCTCCAGTTCAAAAGCTGGCTAATCTGGGCCTGGCTCGGTGTGATCCCAGCACTCCCTGCCAGGGCTGATCTCCCTCAGCCCTTGTCTCGCAGTTTTGCAGCTCTTTGGGCTTTGCACTCACGGGTGAAACAACTGCTGGCACAGGCAGACCCCTCAGCTGGAGCTGTCCTGGAAAAGGACTCGGGTCCAGGTTCTCCTCGGGTGGGTTGGGACAATCCCAGCTCTCTCCCTCCCTTGGGGATGTCACGTTGCTGTGGCTGCAGCAGGAGGTGACAAACAGCCATGGGGCCACACAAACCCCCCAGAATGGGCAAGCATTGCCTTAACACCCCTTGTCTCTGGGAATATTGATTCAAGCCTGGTTCTAGGGGCTCTCCAGGGTGAGCTGGACAAACCATCCTTATTGTCCACGACCCAAATTTTGGTGACAGGAATGCAGTGTGAGAGTGAATATTGATTCCTGCACGTGCTTTTGTGGCAGCCATTTATTCCTATCCTCACAAAGGCCCTAATCCCAACTTTCCCTGGAAGAGTGTCCATACAGAAGCAGGACTGTGAATGTAAAGATAAGAGAGGATGGAAACACACACTTGGCTTAGCACAGTTTTCCAGCATTTTCTTTGGATGCTGCAGCAGTGGCTGAGGTTGGTGGGGAGGCAGGAAGCTGGACAGGGATCTGGCTGATGCCCTTGGACAGTTTCAGGCATCTTTTGTCCTGGTACCATCCCCTCAATCCCCACTCTGGCCCCCTCAGGTGCTCCCCTCCCATCTGTGGGGTCAGGGGTGGTCAGTGCAGCTCCTGTGCCAGCTCCTTCCATGGAATCACAGACAGGTTTGGGTGGGAAGGGACCTTAAAGCCCATTCAGTGCCACCCCTGCCATGGGCAGGGACATCTCCCACTAGCCCAGGTTGCTCCAACCTGGCCTTGGACACTTCCAGGGATCCAGGGGCAGCCACAGCTTCTCTGGGCAACCTGTGCCAGGGCCTCCCCACCCTCCCAGGGAAGGATTCCTTCCCAACAGATGGGATCTGTGCAGCCTGGCTGGTCCCAGCAGGTGCCTCAGTTCTTTTATAAACTTTTCTGAGGAATATTCCACAGCCTTCAAGAAAGACTATTTTTTCCCTCTTAATACTCAGCTTTTATCCTCTTCGCTGGAAATGTTCCTGCTTTGTTTTGGCTGTATTTTCACAGCAGGTTTTGAGGCTTGAGTGCAACACAAGATGCAGTAGGGATGCTCCTAAAACAAGGCTCTTGCTCTCTCTTTGGTACTGGAAGATAGACCCAAAAAGTAGAGGTTTTGGACGCTTTAGTGGAAGAGATTTATCCCCAAGGTGAACACGCACTGAGGTGGGACCTGTGGGACTCCAGCTCTGCCTGAGTCAGGCTCGAGCTGTCAGCCCACATTTCCAGTGCTCTGGGCTTGTTTATTTTAAATTCTGTTCATCCCAGTGATGCATTTCCAGCCTGGACTACCTGTGTTCAAAACCAACCCAATAAAACCCCCAGAAGATGTTTGATTCCATGACAGCCCTTCTTGAAAGAACCAGAATTTGTCCAAATTCAGAAATAATGAAATCTTGATTCTCTCTATTCAGTATCTTTGATGACAAGGACAGAGGGTTCAGGATCCTGAGGGACCTGTGTCCCTACGTTGTCTCAGGTGGAAGTGCCCAGGTTTGGGGCCTTGCAGGTTTGGTTTCTCTCCAGCCATTTCAGGGTTTGTGCAGAGCAAAGCATCCTGCAGGCTCACACACCAAAGGTTTCCTAATACATTCTTCATTCCATAAATATTTTAATAACAGTAATTATGCACTCATCAGAATGGAGGTTTGTTTCAATGTCATTAAATTCAGCCCCATAATTCCCTGCAGGGTATTTTTGCACACAGAACAAGCTGGGTGCAGTTGCTCTGTGCAGACCTGGGGACACAGGAGGGACCTGCACCCTGCAGGATTGTGGCCAGGAGGTTCAGTGTGTTCCACGTGCCAGGGAGAGCAGGACAGAGGGAGTTTTTCCTCTCTGAGAATGGAGGATTTGAGCCTTAGGAAGGGCAGCAACTTCTCTTTCCATCAACAACCACCCAGGAGCTCCTTGGAGTGAGATCCCAGCTGAGATGCCTTGGGGAGGTGCAGAGGGGCTGGGTGTGCCACGGTGGGTGTGAGTGTTGGGGGGCACTGGGAGCCCTCTGTGCACCCCATGCTTGTGGCTTGGCATCAAAATGGCACCAATTCACTTTTAAAATGAATTTACACATCATTTTTGCCATCAGTCTGTGAACTTTTGACATGCAAATTTGTTTTTAGCTACCTTGAGATAAACCCAGCTGAGTTAGTGTTGGAAGTTCATTGCCAAAGGAAGCTCCACCAGACCAACTGCAGGTCTCAGAGCAGAGTCCCTTTTCCCCAGGGATGTGGCCTGTTCTCCTGGGACAGCCATGCATTCCCTGGTTTAGGAGCACCTCTGCTTGCTGTGCACAGCTTGGCTATGGAATTGTGAGGTGCAGGTTAATCTAATGGCTGCTGAAATATAATATTGGAATTTAATGACAGCTCACAGGAGCCCAGACAGCAGCACCACCAGCAGAGACAAGACTTAGTGCCCAGAGTTGTTTCCCATGTTGATCCCATCAAGACAGACTCCTAATGGGCAGGATCGAGGCCAAATCCAATCTAATAAAAAAATGGCAGGAATAAATAAAAAGTTAAAGGCGAACTGTCAACTCAAATTTGGCTGGAAGTTGTTATTTTTACAGAAATAAAATCCAGCACTAATAGAGATGGTTTAGTGATTTTTAAAGCAGGTAATTTTGTGGTAGGACTTGAATGCACAGAAATTATATTGACAGTAGAAATTAATTAAATGACTTTTTGTGGGTTTGTGGTTTTTTCTATCTGACAGCAGGACAGAAAATCTCAGAGTATCCAGATGATTTTTAAGGTCCCTTCCGACCCAAACCATTCTATGATTGGCAATATAAAAAGGAAATTACCTTCTCAAGGTGTGTCTACAGGGAAGGATTTTCCAGACTCCTCTAGCAGAATGTTGGTTCCTGGGTGATTTTGTACTTTTCAAGATTCTGGAAGTTGACACAAAAATCTTAATTTTCCATCTGCCTGCAGTGACCATGGTGGCACCAGCCCTGAGGGAGTGACAGCTTGTTTGCACTTGTTTAGCTAATGGGAGTGTGGAAATGGAGAGGTGACTTGCTCTGTGGCAGTGCAGCAGTGACATTCTGGCTCTGGGGAGGACGCCCAGGGCAGCTGCAGGAATCCATCTGTGACACCTGGAGATCCCAACTCCTCTCCATGTGAGACAGGGCTGCAGAGCAGAGCTGCTGGAGCCCGTGGTAAAGCAGCTTTCCTTCTCCAGCAATATTTTGGTGACTTGGTAAACTGTGAAGAGCATAAAATCCGTGAAGAAATGAAAGAAATCACAAATACATTTTTTTCCCACCTGTGATAAATGTATTTTGCTAGAGAATCAAATTGTTATTAAAAAAGGCCTCCCAACCCTGTGCTTGTTTTCTCAGGAAGAGTCTCCTTACATTTCAGAAGAGAATGAGATAACTCTGAGCACAAAGACACTGAGGAATGAGGCTGATAACTCGTCTAGAAAATGTCCTGCTTGAGACCAGCCAGGCTGGGGGTGCTCTGAGAATCCATCAGCCTGTGGAGCAATAAATAACTGCCCCCTGAGCTGTGCACCAGGGGCTGTGCTCGTGGGAAAGGAGGGTGTGGACACTGAGTGTGCCCCTGTGACACCACGACCCTTTCCTGAGGATCAGAACCAGGAGCTGGTCCCAAAACCTGGCTCAGCCCCAGGGAAAACACCCTGTGCAGGACTGGAGTGGGGCCTGCACTGCAGATTCCACTGGATCATGGAATTATTCAGGTTGGGAAAGTCCTCCAGGGTCCTCCAGTCCAACCTTTGGGGTGGGTCTGGGGCTCCTCTGAGCCCAGGCAGGGCAGGCTGTGTGTCAGCAAGGGAAGGCTGCAGGAGGGGCTGAGGGGTCACATCCCCGCTCTGAACCAGGAAAAAAGCTGTGGCAGTTTATTGAAAATATCAACTGTTCCTCGAGGCAAACCCGCTGATTTGTGGCACCTCTGCAGCAAATTATTGTATGGATTTTTAGGCAGTGGTTTATTGATACTTATTGCCTTGGTTTGCTTTTTTTGCTACTTTTTCACATTGAATTTTTAAGCAATGAACGTGTGTGTTTCTCCCTCTTCCCAGAGGAGCTGTGGCTGCCCCTGGATCCCTGGAAGTGTTCAAGGCCAGGTTGGACGGGGCTTGGAGCAACCTGGGCTAGTGGAAGGTGTCCCTGCCCATGGCACAGGGTGGGACTGGATGGGCTTTAAGGTCCCTTCCAACCCAAACCATTCCATGATTCCCTGATTCTCTCCCTCTGCTCTTCCTCACTCCCCTCCTGAGCAGTTTGGAAAATTGGTCTGAAAGTTGCCCCTAATCACCCAGGTGAATTTAGAGAAGATGCTGTTGGGTTCATGAGCTGAAGACTTGTTCTTGTGCCATTATAAAGGAGTCACTGAGGTAGCAGAGCAAACAAACTGTTCTGTTTGTCTCCCCCACTGTTCCTGTAGATCATGTTAAACCTTTTCACTCAAATTATAATAAATACAGCACAAAAATAACAACAATAACGAGGTGCAGTTTAAACACAGCTGGGGGAAAACATGATCCTTCTCAATTGAACTGTTTGTACTGCTCATGAATCTTCTTGTCATATTTGTTGACTGAGATTTTTTTGGTTTTAATGTGCTCCATGAAGACAAATGAAAAAATGCCAGTTATTTAATGAAATAAAATTGCACTGAGGTTTGTGCAGCTCTGCCTCTCAGATTTGTGTTATTTCCATTATTCCTGGTGTTCTGAAAGTTCCTGGGTGGGGCTGTGGGTTGCTGAGAGGTGAGAGATGGAGCCTGGGCTGGAGCACAGGTTTGTGTGGTGTTACCTATGGGAGTGGCTTCAAACTGCCAGAGGGCAGGGATAGATGGGATATAGGGAAGGAATCCTTCCCTGGGAGGGTGGGGAGGCTCTGGCACAGGTTACCCCATCCCTAGAAGTGTCCAAGGCCAGGTTGGACGGGGCTTGGAGCAACCTGGGCTGGTGGAAGGTGTCAGGGGTGGCACTGGATGGGCTTTAAGGTCCTTTTGAACTCATTCCATGATCCTGTGATGCAGGACCCATGAGTGCCCTGCAAACCCCCCTCCTGCCCTGCAGAGCCTGGAAGGGAAGTGTCTGTGCTTCAGGAATTTCCTGGGACACTCATCCCAGGGAAGGGGCACATTCAGTGAGTGACAGTCTGTCACTGCAGGGCAAAGTACCCTGATAAGCTGCAGCAATTTTAAAATAGAAGCCAGGGAGCAAATGGCCTTGCAGGTGAGAGCACTGAGAGAGATGGGAATTGGTCCTAATGGGCTCGAGCTGTGCTGGGGATGGAGGGCTGGGAGCTCAGCCAGGGCACTGAGCTGCAGGGGGGAGCACAGGGGCTGCTCTCTCCTGTCTCCCCTTGGCAGATTGATTTTTACTCTTAATTTCGACAGAGAACTGCCTCAGGCTTGATCTTCTGCTTGTTTGGGTGCAGTGAGGGGCTGCTGGCACCGGGCTGGGGCTGCTTCTCCTGGGGGTGGTGGGGAACCAACTGCAAACCCACGGGTTTAGCCTCAGGTAGGATTTGTAAGTGCCACTGTGGTACTAAGAACATACAAATTGTTGTAATGACAGTGTGTGAAGAGCTGGGGGTTTGGCTGGAGGGAATTTGCCAGCAGAATGGCCCAGGTTGCCCTGACCTCAGGGTTTGGCTCGTGCTCTTTCAGAGACAAACGCAAAAATCTACCCAGAAATCACCAACCCCACTTTTTTCTTCCAGAGCTTTGGGAAGAGAAACCCCTGCCAATAGTCTAACAGGCTAATAAAGTGCCTTCTCATGCAGAAGAGTGTCCTGTCCACTCCTATCAGGGATTGATCTCTGGCTGCCAGGATTGCTGAGTTTTCAACAAGCATCTCCTGGCTGGAGGATCCCAATTGATGGGGAGAAGGTGTATGTTAGTTTGGCAATTAATTAAGTGTTGCTGGTTTTAGTCAGCTGGATGTGCTGGTTCTGTCAATGTGATGGGACACGGGAAGATTTGTGGTGAAATCTGCTCTGGGCTTTGGCAGAATGGAATATTTGTGCTGGAACTGGCCTTGGGCACCACCGAAGGCTGAGGATGAACAGGGAGCTGTGAGAATCCCAACCCCACCTGCCCGAGGATCAGTGCCTTGTTCTTGGCAGTACAGAGGGAATCAATGATATCTTTAATGTCTGTCTAAGAAACCTGATCCCTCGGTGTCAGCAGTGAAGCCTTGCTCTGGCAGCTTCAAAAATGCTTGTGCTGAGCTCTGCTAGGCCCAGCTCAGCTTGAACTGGGGAGTGAAAATCCAGCCTGTTGAGATTTTTGGGCACTGCTGGGGTGGATCCCAAGAGGAGGCAAATATATCCCAGTGTTATTGTTTTTTCTTTGTGTTAAAATGAGTTTCTCAGGTTAATTACTTGATTTTTTTTTTTTACCCCACTTTGCACTTTATCATTATGTATCTCCAAATGAGGTTTTAAATTCACACCTTGTTGACAGGAACATTATTCTGGGGATTAGTGATCCCAGCTTGCCTGGGAAGTGTGTGAGCAGCAGCATCTCTGAGGCCCTGGTGAGACAGGAGCAAAGAGCCACAAATAGACCTGTCTGGAGAAAGGGAGGGATGTGACCATATGCTCGACTGAGGATGTGATCACACTCTTGGGACTTGGCATTTTTTGGAAAAAAGCCCCCTACCCTGTCAGAAAAAACACTGAAAAATACAGATTTGTTTAAAACCTTGCAGACATAACCTTGCCTCAAATCCCCAGAACTCCAAACCATGGGAAGGGGGAACAATTATTTCAATGAGAGTGTAGGTTCTCACAGTAACCCCTGGCTACAGGGGTTGGGGTTATGAAATTCATGCAAATACAACTGCAGCAGCAGTAAATATGCTCTAAAGTGCTCAGGACATTTCTCAGGTCTTTCTCCAGTTGAGGAAAGAATTTAAACTTGTAAACAATGTATGTTTATAGGCCTTTTTAAAATTTTTATTCATGTTGGGGTCGGTAGATGTGTTAAAGGTAAGGAGCCTTCTGCTCTCCAGTGTAATGATACTCATTAGTGCAAAAAACCTGATGAAATTTGACTCAAATCTTACATGGTAAAAAAATTATGCACATGTGGTGTATGAAGTGAAGCCCAAAGGGAAAATTCCTGTGTGTTGGAGCCCCTGAGAGACTCAGCTCGTCCCACTGGGGCTTTGGCACTTTGCAGCTCTCTGCTATTGAGTTCATTAATCCAGCACTTCTAATGGTTATTTTGGCTTCCCAAGTGCTTGATCCTCTTCAAAGAGTCGACATCCTCTCAGAGCATTAGTTCCTCCCTGGCATTGTGATGATAAGGTATTGATGAGAAAACCTGGAAGATTAAGACTTGAGTTGAGTGAGGGTTGGACTAACCTTAATTAATGCTGTTGCTGCTCCTTCTCTGTCAGTTCATCTGCTCTTAATTAATGTTGTTAAAAAGACATTAGAGATATGTGATTATAGACTGATTTAAAGAGCAATGAGGTGGTGAGAGGCTGTCAGGGCAGACAAAAGGCAGGAGCAGGACAGCAGTGCCCAGCCTGGCCCATCCTCTGCACCCCAGGAACCAGACAGGGTGTCCCTGGCTGAGCTGACCTGTGCCTCGGGATTAAATACAAACTGCACTCAGCTGCAAAAGTGAATCCTCTCCAGTTTTGCCCATTTTTATTGACTCCTGTAATTGCCCTAATGAGACACTGCATTAAGTTGTCTCGTCTCTCCCACCCACTATTTTTTCTTCAGCTTTTCTCCAAGTGGGTTTTTTCCACATGTGCTGCTCTCATCCATGGCCCTTTACATTAACAGTTTGAAATGACAGTTCTTCTATATCTTTTTTAAAATGTTCTCGGGGGAAATATGCTTCAAACAGGGAAATTGTACGTTTCATTATCAGAAAGGTTTCAGGCTTTATCAGAGTCTTTTTGTTATAGTTGTCATGGAGGTTTTTATTATTATTGTTAAATTGAATAATGGGGAGGAACCTGTTCTTAAGCCTTTGCACAAGAAGTAAAATTTAAATCCAGATGAATCTGCTGTGTTTGTAAAAGTGACTCTAAGGTTAACTGCATTTAGTTACAATCATTGGAAGTGCAGCTTTGTTACTTTATCTGAATTAGAAAGCAGGGGTTTTGCAGCTGTAATAAGGGAAAGTAGAACCCAAATTTCAAAGGCAGATTGAATATCTGGGAGTTATTTTTCAGGGACTGTTTTCTTGGTAATCAGAGGAAATCCTCCCTTACCCTCCCAGGGCTGCTCCAGGAGCCCAGCAGGGATGGAGCCTTTGGCACTGACATGGAAGGAGATCCATGGAAAGAGTGGTTCGGGTTGGAAGGGACCTTAAAGCCCATCCAGTGCCACCCCCTGCCATGGGCAGGGACACCTTCCACCAGCCCAGGTTGCTCCAAGCCCCGTCCAACCTGGTCTTGGACACTTCCAGGGGTGGAGCAGCCACAGCTCCTCTGAGATGTTTCAGACAGACCTGAGGGTGGATTTTCTTTGTGGTCAGCACCAAATGCTCCCATTTGGGTGGGACTGAGATGCTGCCCAGGATGAGCAAGTCAGACACGTCCCATATCCATCATCCTTAGCAGGTGTCACTGGCACTGCTCCTCCTCCTAAACTCGGTGCTTTGACCCAAATAACTGTGGATTCCCCTCCTCTGGCATCACCTGGTTGGCACAGGCAGCGTGGTCAGAGCATCCTCACCTGCCCCTCCCTGCTGTGCTTGCAGCAGCATCCCCTCCATGGACACGTGCTCTGCCCCAGAGCTCAGCTGGAGAAATCCCTCTCCCGGAGCCAGGGTGTGATTGTTATTCTGCATTAACCCCGGGTTATTCACAGCCATCAAAGATCCCCGGCGTGGCAGCAGCTCCCGGATTCTTGGGGCTGGGATGGAGTGTGAATAAGCAATGAGGAGATGAAAAGCTGGGATGTGAGTGGGCTCCTGGAGTCACGGCAGCCAGAGGAGCAGAGGCAGCAGAGTGGAACCTCTTTGAAATGTGGGTCAGCTTCAGCAAATGGTTTTGAAATAGTTTTGTCTGAAGGAAAAAAAAAAAGTAGAGGAGTAGTTTGGAAATGTCAATAAAATAATAATTCATCTCAGCATATTCAGGCTGCCAGGCTTCAGGGAGCTCCCAGTTCAGAGAAAGCATGAAATGTAAATACTTTATCTAATGTTGGCTGTGACCATCAGCCTCATTATGCCTCTGAAATTCATCATTTTTGCCTATGGATGCTGAAATTTGTTGACAATCAGGAGGAAGAAGAGTCCCCCGAATTGTTTTGGGGTGAGGCTGCAGGAACTTTCCTTGGAATTACCACAGGAAGGGAAATTGCAGGAGGCATTTTAAAATAACAAGTGCAGATCTTGACCTTTTAACAAAGCCTTTGATGGAAGATGTGAAAAAATGGAATTCATTAGAATATTTCTAATTCCCTGACATTCAAATAGGAAAGTCTTTCTCAACGTGCATCTTCTCCAACAGTGATTGTCAGGTGTTGGAGTTTAACAAAGGTCCCTGGACCCTCCACAAGCCAATGAACTCAAGGGTTGAGTTTAGAAATATCAGCTCCACAGAAGGAAAGAATTTCTTTCTGTGTCTACATTGCTGTCCTGCAATTCATTACTGTGGTGTAAATGTCTGAATGAGCTTGGTCTAAAGGTGCATAAATGCATTTAAATGGATTGAAAATTAGGACTGTTAAAATAACTGTGCGAATCCCCTAAGAGCATTTTGGGGCAAAATTAAAATCAGGGCACACGTAAAATATATTTAATAACAAATAAATATACATGGGAATTATTATATATGTTTTCAACATTTCACCTTTTTTTTTTTTTTAATTAAAGTCGTAAGAAAGCACAAAAATAATTCTTCGGGCAATTTCTAAGACCGCGGGGAAGGTGAACAGAAGCATCTGAGGGCTGTTTGTTCTGGAGGAGAACAGGCGGAGTTCTGGGTCGGTGCCAGGTGGTTTGGGGGGTTTAACACCGATTTAAAGACCCGACCCAAAGCCGTTCTTCGTGGCTTTGTTTGAGGACACAATGGACCCGTCCCTGCTCTAAAGAATTTACCGTCTAAGCAGCAGAAAACAAAGGGATTGGAGGCGAGATGTGTTATCTCCCTCTCGCAGATGGAAAAGCGAGAGGCAGAACAGATGAAGGGAATTGCCGCCGACAATCTGGGAACTTCCAGGGTGTGAATCCCTGGGAGAGGCACAAACATCCTCCCCCAGCACCATCTTCTCCGCCGGGACAGTTTCTTTTCCTTCTTCCTCGTTGCCTGGGCTCGATGTTCGTGCCCTGCTTCCCTTGGCATCTTCCCAACATTTTCAGGGCATAAGTTTTCCCTTTGGAGGAATAGTGGGATGTGACAACTGCGGTTTGTTCCCCCAGCGTGCCCACATTCCTGGTGCCAGGTGCTGACCCTGGGCCAGGTGAGAACAACTGAAGGGAGCCCTTAAGCACCTGGTGCTGTTTACTGAGAAAATTGGGCTTAAAACAGAAAGCAAAATATCAATATAGAGGGGGAATTTAATGCTGTTCCCTTTAGAAAAGACCGGGGAGGAAGGGGAAAAAAGAAAGGAAGGGGAAAAGTCGTGCCCAGGGCAGCGATCCAGCGTGTGCAAGGAGGGAGCTGGGAAGGGAGCGGGATTCAGGATTCAGGCTCGGGGACACAGGTTGGATCAGGAGCGGGATTCAGGATCAGGGACACAGGTGGGATCAGGAGCGGGATTCAGGATTCAGGCTCGGGGACACAGGTGGGATCAGGAGCGGGATTCAGGATTCAGGCTCGGGGACACAGGTGGGATCAGTTGGGAGGCGATGAGGGAGATGATAAATGAGGGAGGAGTGGGTGGGGAGGGGAGAGCGGCAGGAGGAGGTCGGTGGTGGGAGGAGAGGAGCGGCCCGGGGCCAGGAGGGTGTTTGTGCAGGTAAGTGATGATCCGAACTGGTTCGGGGCGTGTTCAGCTGCTGTGATATCCGTGCTTTTAGAATTTGTTCCTTGAGTTGAACATCGGCAGATAACAGTGAAAAAAACCCCTTGAGTTTTCCTCTCCAGGGGTGCTGCCAGTGCTCGTAGGTGGTTCAAAGTTCCCAAAGAAAGTCGCTCATTTGCTGTGAAGTATCTGAGACCTGAATTTCTCCCCAGTAATTCCCGTCTGGCACCTTCTGGCTCCTAAGACCCCACAAATCTATCTGTTAAACAACCCCTTTTATTGGCAGAAGGAACTTTGAGTCACCTCCTGCACACCAACATGTTGCTTTGCCTGGACCTTGCTCTGGGTCTCGGAAGCTGAGTGGAAGTTTTACCATTAATGAGTTTAAATTTGTAGAAGCTGCAGAAATTCGGGTCCTGGTTATTTTATTAGAGGAGTATGAAGTGTATCACGTACACATTAGAAAGGTTTTCACTTGAGAGCAGAAAAAGGAGCACTTTGGAGTTCACGCTGTGAATTTTCTACAGAGAATGACTCTAAATGCACTTTTTGTAATGCATGACTTTATTTATTCAAAAAAGGGCTGCATTATTAAATTTGGGGTTGTCTGTGCAAACAAACGTGAATTATTTTCCCAGTTCAAGTGTTTTCTCAGTCACCCATAAATATGAAAATGACTTGGCAGTACAATTGATCAGAAATGATGCACTGAGTGTTTGCCTACAAGGAGGCCATTGAGTTCAGAGTTCTGCCAGGTCCTGGGTTCCTCCCCAATCCACAGAAAGCCTTTCTCCTCCACATCTGCATTTCATAGCAGCAGCTTTGTTTTGTGTGAACGATGCAATAATTGTGAGCAATCTGGGCTGGTTGAGGAGCGATGGGAGTGGATTGTGTGTGACACATGGATTGTGTGTGACACGGCCTCTGTTCTCAGGGGAGAGGTGAACAGGGCTGAGAGGGAACTGGTGGCTTCTCCCAGGGGGATAAGGGCCTCTCTGGTGGGGCTGTGCTGGGCAGGTGGGGAACCTTTCCAAGTGCATTGCAAATGAAGTGAGGTGATCCTGGAGAGGAGCACGTGAGGTGCCCTTGTCCTTCTGTCTTTCATCCACCCAGAGAGCTCGGGCTGATGCCCCCAGTGAGGAGCCCTGGGCTGCTGCTGAGCTGCTCCCCACATCTCCAGGGACAGGTGCTGGGCTCAGCTCAGCTTCTGCTTGCACGGATGGGAGATGAGGGGGATGGTTTCATGCTCGAGCAGCAGCAGGGGAAGGATGGGATGTGCATCCCTGCAGTTTTGGGGCTTTCTGCCTTTGAAGTGAGTTTGATTCAAATTTTGTTGAAAACCGCTTGTGTTTGGTTAAGAAATGGTGTGGGGTTATTGTTTCCTGAGATATTTTTATTTTTCTTAATAGCAAGGTGTGTGGGGAAATGGGCTGAGCTTGCCTGTGGTTGGGTTTGCCTTGAACTGGCAGCTCCCACAGTGCCAGGTGACCGTGGGATGCCCCTGCTCCTGTGCAGTCCTGCCAGCCACATTTCTGGCTGGACTGCCCCGAGAGACCACTCCAGAGACGTGGCCTTGAGCAGCAAACTCTCCAAATATTGCTGCCAATCCCTTTCCCCCCCAAGGGCAGCTTTGCAGGCTGAGCTGGGGAGCAGAGCCCGTTCCCACCCCCGGCCCTGCACCCCCTTCCAGTCTGTGTCTGCATTGTCTGAGGGTGCCCGGGGCTGGAATTAGGAGCATCAAGGGAATTTTGACTGGATCAGGTACGCAGTTCTAAGCAGATTATGAAATGTTGGCTGTAACCCTGAAGTTTGGTAAATGGGTCGGAGTTATTCCAGTTCAGGGAGCGAGTGCAGCCCTTCCCTTTGGAGATCCTGGCACCTGCATCACCCCACCTCCCTCTCATGGGGGTTGGGACAGATGCACCCAAAGGAATTGGGTCTGTTTGACCTCCATCATCACACGAAGGGGGGAAATAACGAGGAATAAACAGAAGCTGAGACCGCATTAGAGCAAGTCCTACTTTTGTCCTATTTTTCCCCTGCCTGGCGAATACTAATGTACAAATCAAAGGGATGTACTTAAAAGTGTTTGAAATAACCATCCTTGTTAGAGGCTGGTGAGGAGGGGAAGGCTTGTCATTATGCAGTGCTAAAGATTGAGGTGATCTTTACATGCAGAAGGGGAAAATAAGGGGGAAAAGGGTCCAGTGAACTTTCCTGAAGGGAGGAGCAAACAAACCCTCTGGGCAGCTGCTCCATGCCCAGAGCACTTACAGACCTGCACAGCAGAAAAATGTACCTTTGGCTGGCTTTGAGCTGCACTGAGAGGTGTGTTTACCCAGCTCTCACTGTGTTTTAAAACACTGTGAAAGAGGAATAATCCAGGTGAGGAACAGGAGACTCTTAAAAAGCCAAATTCATTTGAAGAGTGGTCGGGTTTGTGTTTGTAACCACAGTATTTATTTCCATCTGTGGAGGGGAGTTGGTGCTTCCAAGGGGAAGGGGCTGAGCTGGGCCATGTCCCCTCCTGCCTCAGGGTGCTGGCACTTGGGCAGGTTGGCCACTGGTGTCCATGGCCTGTGGGCTCCAGGGAGATGCTGGGGCAGGGGATGGAGGCTGACTTCACACAGGGCATCACTTAGCTGGATTTGGAGATGAATTTGGGAAATTCAGGGGAAGGAAGGCAAATCCAAGCAGCTGTGTGCTCCTGCATACAGGAAGGAACACGCCCAGGTGAAGGGGGAAAGAAGGAAGGTGTTCAGGGTGCACCCAGCCTGGGTGCTGTGGGGTCACCTGGGCTGTCCCCAGTTCCCTGCTGGCACTGATCATTGTGTGCTCTTTGTGTGGGTGAGAGAGGGGGAGAGGAGAAGTGCTCCATCTTCCCTGTCTAGGTGGGAGTGGAGAGGGGAATGATGAACCAAAGGTCTGATTCAGGTGTCCCCACTGACACCACAAAACCTGTGAGGGCTCAGCTGGAGGGTTTGCTGGGGTGTTCTGGGAAGGTGGAACTGTGATCTTGGAGAGAGCAGGGAAATGATGACTGAGAAGCCCCAGTGTCTGAGGATACTGTTATGAATCTTGGAGAACCAAGGGAGAAGGGATTAATGATGCTCTTTGAGTGTTATCTACCCTGGATGCTGGGGTTGAGAAACAAATGGCTGACTGCAGGAATAAAGAGCTTTAATGGGAGGGATGGATGAAGTAAAGGAAAAGGAGCAGAAATGTGACTTCCAGATAATGGCAGGACAAAGTCTTAGACACAGATTGGTGAGTCTGTGGTGGCCCTCTGAGCAGAAGGGCCATGGTGAGGGTCCCCCACATGTCACAGGGCAGAGCCCCTGCTCAGGAGTTGTTCTGCTGGGTACACAGAAAGGTCTCCCAGGCTTGAAGTACCTGCAGCATCTGATTTCCTGACTTCTCTTGCTCTAAGGGAGAAGAAAGTTAAAAATCCGGTTTTTGTTCCCATTTTTTTTGTGTCTGTGGCTTGCTCAGTGTCACAGCTCCCATGGGATGTGCTCTGAGCTCACCCCTTGCACACCTTGGGTTTCCTGTTCCCTCCCTATTCCTGGGCTCAGTTGCTCATTCCCTTCCCCAGGTCTCCTCTCCAGCCCTGCTGCCCATCTCTCTCTCCAGACCCCACAGCTGGATTGCTGCCATGTTTTCCCCTTTTTTCCCCACCCTTTTCCCCCATCAGTCCATTGCAATAAGGAGGCATTACCAAGAAGTCCCTTAAGGGTTTCTGTTTATCCACTTTGAAGGCAACTCTGGTGAAATGTTTTCTAGAGAATTCAGCATTTCTGGCTTCTCAATTTTCTCTGTGCACAGAGAACCTCCACTGTCAGATCTTTCTAATCTCTCAGGTTTCAAAGCTAACGGCACCAGGCTAAAATTACCCCATTAAATATCAATTAACATAAATCATCACAAGATGCTGCTCAGATTAAATATGCTCCTACTGGGTCTTTCTGTCTGGAAATATAACTGAGTGAAGAAATGTTAAAATGAACTCAGTTGGATATTCCATGTGGTTTTTTTAGTGTTAACTTGGTGTCTTGGCTGAGTTTGTGGCTGTTTACATTAAAATAAAATAAAAAAAAAACCTGTTCTTGGGCACATCTCCCCTTTGGCACAGGGGGGGCCTGTCCCAGGGGGATGGGCTTGGACTAAAGGCACATTGAGGCTGAAGGGGGTGAATGAATTCTGGCTCAGGTTATTAAACTGCATTTGCTCTTAGTGTGGAAGAACTGACTGAGGTTTGGTTGGGTTCAGTTCCCAGTGGAAGTGGATTGACCCTCCTCCAGCCTGTCCTGAGTGAGAGTTTATATGAAAGGCTGAATTGAGGTGGTTTCAGTTCCAAATTGACAGAATTACTATTTGAATTTTTGCCATGTGGACAAGTCCTAGATGGTTTTGGTGACTTCCAGACCACAACAGAGGAATTGATGATATGTGTCTGTGTGTGTTTAACTTTGCAAAACAAGTCCTACTGCCTTAAAATGTGAAAGAAACTCATGTTAAGAGGTGAAGGAGAGCAATGGAGGGAGACATTAATCTTTTTTTTTTCCTTCCCTGGTGGCTGTTTCACCCTTGTCTGGCAGCAGCAGTGATGATGAATACATGTAACATTTTCCAGCTCATTTCTGGGTCACTTCTCCGAGTGCTTTTGGAAATGACTAAGCAGTCTTTAAGCTGGTTTTACAGATATGCAAATGCAAAGCTCTGCTTTCCTTCCCCCCCCCGTGGGTTCCTGGGCTTTCCCACATGTGGGAGCTGCAAAGGGCCCAGTGCTGGGGGACAGAGCTCTGCTGGGACCCACATCTGTGCACTGCTGGTGGCTCCCTGGGCTGGGTTTGCTCCTAATCCTGTCAAGGTTTATTGCCACAGTCATGGAATCCCAGAGTGGGTTGGGTTGAAAAAGACCTTAAAGCTCATTCCACCCCCTGCCCTGGGCAGGGACACCTTCCACTGTCCCAACCTGGCCTTGGACACTTCCAGGGATGGGGCAGCCACAGCTTCTCTGGGCACCCTGTGCCAGGGCCTCCCCACCCTCCCAGGGAAGAATTCCTTCCCAATATCCCATCTATCCCTGCCCTTGGGAAGCCATTCCCCTTGTCCTGTCCCTCCATCCCTTGTCCCAAGTCCCTCTCCAGCTCTCTTGGAGCCCTTTTAGGCACTGGAAGGTGCTCTAAGGACAGCCCAGAGCTTTCTCTTCTCCATTCTTTCCCCATTAAATGCTGTCTCTAGGGAAATGAGTTTTGTCAGACAATACCTCCTTTATTTATTTATTTTTTAACTTCTTTGACTGTGAAATGTGAAAAATGGGGATTGTCTTCCCCACCCCTTCCGAGGTGCTTGGAAACCCAGTGATGAAAAGATGTACTTGGGATCAGGGAGATTATTTTTCCAATATAATTTGCATATACCTGTAGTGTAGAAAGTGATGCTTGGAGGGCACATTCAAAGTCAGCAATTCAGCACCAGCACGAGGACTTTTCACCAGGGATTGGTGCAAAATGTGAGGCATTTTAATAACCAAGTCGATATTGGCACTTAGTGGCAAACTACAGTTTGCCCCCAGGTTGTGCCAGTGCTTGGGGAACAGGGACTGACCTGGGGTCTCATCCCCTGATGGTGCCATGGGCTTGCCAGGGGTCAGGCACAGCACTGGGCTGGCAGCTGAGACCCACAGGGACTGAAGTCTCTGCTTTTTTGGGGTTGCTTTTTGTTTCAATAACACCCTCCTGACCCAGCTGCTGTGCTGTGGGAGCTTTAGCAGCACCTGCCACTTTGGCAGCTCCTCAGCCAGTTGTGTCCATGGGTTCTGAGCAGACTGGGCTCCACAATGGCTCATTGAATCCTCTGGGCACTGTTTGTCTTTCTGACTCATCTTTGAGTGACTTTGTTCCAGTGTCAGTGGATTGTAAACCCTTGTGCAGTCCCTGCAAGCAAACCTGGGCTGGGACAGGAGCAGGGACAGGAGCAGGGCATGGGCTGAAGGGCCCTGTGTGGGTGTTCACACCCTGCAGCCCCTGGGTTACTGATTCCTTCCAGTTCAAGGGCATTTCCAAGACAAGTGTTCCTCAGGGATTAAAAGGCAACAGCAAATACATGTATGTAAGGAAGCCATACCTCTTTTATCATTGTTGTTAATGCATTAATGATGCAGCCCCACGTGCTGTTCAGAGGCCATGGCTGTGATGTTCAGGTGGCCCCAGTGACAGCAGCACAGGATATCCTGGGCACTGAGCAGGACACAGACTCCAAACTGCAAAAACAAGGGCATTGGACCTCCCTGGCTGGAATTTTCCTCTGCCTGACTGAGTTTTATGGTCTTTGTTCTGCATTAGGAGCTCACTATTGCTGCACACCGAGGCTGCCTTGGGCAGAGCTGTCTCAAGGAGTAAGGGAGAGTTCAGCTGTTCCTCAGCTCAGATCTGTGTCACTGCCTCCCTCCCGAGGCTCCTGAGCACAGGTGGGAGGGGTAGGTGCTTGTAGGGTTGTGTTTCTAGTTGCCTGAGGTGGGTGAGTTTATACCAGGCTGAAGGTCTGATGCAAATGCTGGTGAAACCAATAAATGTCAGACTGCTGGGCTGGGCTTTGGCTTGTGCTCTGCTCATCTGAGCCAGTAACAGAGCAAGGATGGTGGAGCTGATCCCTCTGAATATTAGAGCTGCACTTTGGGTGATAAACACCTGATCTTTGGGGGAGGGACTGTTCTATGTGCAAATTGTCATGGAACCACAGACAGGTTTGGGTTGGAAGGGACCTTAAAGCCCATCCAGTGCCACCCCCTGCCCTGGCCAGGGACACCTTCCACTGTCCCAGGTTGCTCCAAGCCCTGTCCAGCCTGGCCTTGGACACTTCCAGGGATGGGGCAGCCACAGCTTCTCTGGGATCCTGTGCCAGGGCTGTTCCACTATAAGACACTTCTAATAATTGCAGGTAACTGGAAAGGAAAATATGGTGGAAAATACAACAGCCAAACCAGGTGAGTGAGAGGAGGGTACAAGTGAACACATTTCACTTCTGTAAGACCTTTAGTGAGAGGCCAGTTCCCATCCTGGTTTTGAGCTGGTTGTGTGTGAGAAAGCTGTTTTCCTCTCCAGCAATCATGCAGTGATTGTTTAATTCCTGGATGAGTCATTCCAGGATCTGTTATCTTCTGGAGGTGATAATTCAGGAAAATGAAGAGAAACCTTGATCCCAAGTGGCACCATTTCAGGCTCAGGTGGATCCAAGCTGGAGCTGGGAGGGTTGGGAGCAGGTCTCTGTGCTGCTTTAACGATCTGGGCTGTGCTTTGCACATCAGTTCAAATAACCTGATCAGTTCTCAGTTTGCTGTTCTTGGAGGGGGTGGAAGTTGCCTGTCCCTGCTGTGGAAGGAGGGCAGTGCAGGTGTTGGCAGGGCCAGGCAGGCAGGACACTCCTGGTGTGATCACACCAGCCCTCCAAGGACAGCAATGTGGATGCAGCATTTCTCCTACTGTTGTCCTGAAAAACAATTTTGCTTTGGTTTTTCTAAGGCAGAAATTACCACTCAGCTTCTGTTGGGGTCATTTCACACTCAAACATCCTTTTTTTTTTTTTCCAGAGAAGCTGTAACTTTCATGAACTTTGTGGGTGCTGTAGAGTATTGTCACAGCTCGCTTATTTTCTCCTCTGAGTTATGTGGGAAACCAGAGTTCAGCTGTTTGTGATGCATCCCTTTTTTTGGTGATTTTTTTCCCCGAAATCCTGTGAGATTTATGTTGAAAGACTATGTGGTGAAACCTGCTGCCTTACAAGCTTGATGCTGCTCAACAGGTCAGGCCAGACAAGTGTAATATCTCCTGAAACTCAGTTCCTTCCCCCCTTAATCTTCCCAGTGCTGTTTTTCATGTGACCTGCCATGTCTCTGTGGGTGACTCCATCCCTGGGCATCACTACCCTTGTTTGATATGTGGGGGTTGGTTTCTGGTGTCTGATTCGATGTCACGGAGACCCAACTGGTGCCTTTTGCATCCCATTTTTCCAACACATATGAGTGTTTGATTTCACAGCCACGTAAGATTAAGGCCTGTCTGAGTAATATCCTTTAATTCTTTCTTCTGATCAAGCTCGTGCTCTGCTGTGATACAGATGCTGACTAATTTGCAATATTGTCTGAAGGGAAGCTGTGGCAGAACAGGCTCTGCAGGCATTCAGGAGTGTATACACACTGATTTGGTTTTGGTTCCCTCTTTCACGTTGGTGTAGATGACTTAAGAAAAAAAAAATTAGGACATGTATTTTGCTTGCTGTAAATGTAAATATAAATCCTCATCAGCAACTGTGTAATCCGGCAATGATCTCTCTTAAATTGAAACAAATAATAAATTTTGTGAATAGAGTTGAGGATTGATGGTGTCATCCTTGCAGGCAGTTTAGATGTAAAGAGTTTTATATTGACTATGCAAATCAACGTTGAAATAACACCAGAAGGGAACCAAAGATAAAAGGGTTGTTAAACCTTCCTGTGAATCCCTGCAAATCAGCTCCCCCGGCCTGCAGCAGCTCCTCTTGCTTTGCACCACGGAAGGTTGGGCTCTGCCTGCTGGTTTTCCTTTTGCTTGGGCAGTGGGAAAGGACCGGGATGCTCCAAGAGGATGGAAGCAGGTCAGTGCTGTCCTTCCTGCAGTGCTGGTTTATCCAGAACTCCCGAGAATCCTCCTCAGCTGGAAGGACACGCGGGGCTCGGGCAGTGATCGCTCCCTGCAGCTGCTGCTCCCTCCCCAGGAGCTGAACAGCCCCTCTTCCCTCCTCCTGCCACAAACACGGGGATCCTCTCTTGTCTGCAGCCTGAGCAGCTCCAGCTCACAGCCACCCACTGCCCTTGTGCTCAGGGAGATGAATCCCTGTGTCTCTGAGTTTAACTCTGACCCTCCCTGGGACTCCGTGTCCTGCAGAGGAGACCCGAGTCCCCCACGCTGGATTTCTGAGAGAAGGATTCAATTCATCCCTCTGTGTCTGCAAGAAAAGGACCTGGGGGTCCTGGTCAGTGGCCAGTTGGCCATGAGGCAGCAGTGCCCTGGCAGCCAGGAGGGCCAGTCCTGCCCTGGGGGCACCACCCCAGCATCACTGGTCCAGGGAGGGGATTGTCCCTCTGCTCTGCCCTGGGGCAGCCTCTCCTCCAGTCCTGGGGGCAGTTTGGGGGCCACAATATCAGAAAGGTCTAAGGAGAATGTCCAAAGGAGGGACACAGGGGTGGGGAAGGGTCTGAGGGGCCACACAAGGAGCAGCTGAGGGCACTTGGTGTGTCCAGCTGGAGAAGAGGAGGCTGAGGGCAGAGCCCAGCAGGGTCTGCGGCTCCTCCTGAGGGGCAGCTCCAACCTCTGCTCTGGGGGAGCAGGGACAGGACCCAGGGAAGGGCTGGAGCTGGGACAGGGCAGGGTCAGGTTGGATCTCAGGGAAAGGTTCTTCCCCCAGAGGCTGGTTGGGCACTGCCCAGGCTCCCCAGGGCAGTGGGCACAGCCCCAAGGCTGCCAGAGCTCCAGGAGGGTTTGGATGATCCTCTGGGGCACAGGGGGGGATTGTTGGGGTGTCTGTGCAGGGCCAGGGGTGGGACTGGATGATCCTTGGGGGTTCCTTCCAACTCAGGAGACTGTGATTCTTAGAGTATTTGGTGCAGGCTTTGTCTTGAAGATCTGTGGTTGACTTGGGATCCAGCCCTTGCCTGCTGCATCTATTCCTGTGGCTCAGCATGGAAAATCATCCCTCAGTTTTGTTTAAAAATCTCGCTTATGGTTGAAACCCAAATGACAGAGCATGAAATGTACACGTGGGTTGGTCCCCTGATGATCCTTCAAGTAAATTAATCTGAAAAATAATGAAAAATACTTGAAAAAAACCCTCCAAACATCTCCATCCCAAAACACATCATAATGAGTCTCTCTCGAGCACAAACAACAGGAATCAAACTCCACCCTCTGCTCTTTTCACAAGAAAAGCAACATCAAAGCCGAGGAGAAATTGTCCCCTAATTACTGACAGCAGAGTCCTTTGGGAGCAGGGCCCTGCTGCTCCCAGGGGGATCTGTGGGCTCTGAGCTTTGGGGGTGTCTGTGGGTACCGGGGCTCCCTGGAGGGCTCTGTGTGTTTTTTAAGTCTGTGAGATGAGTCTGAGGAGGAAAGTGATGTATTTGGGAGCAGGGATTAGTCCTTTCCTTCCTTGGTGGCCCTGCTGTACCTGACCTGGAACTCCAGGTGTCCTCCATGGCCAACAGAGATGAGCTGTTATTTTGGGCAGGAGCTGGAAATGAAACCCGAGTGAACATTGCAAATTACAGAGCTCCTGAGTATGGAAATCTGGGTTACTGCACACTCCAGTGTCAGGCAGGGGGGTTGTTTTTATGGGCTCTGCTATTTTTTCACTGCTATGGGACATCAGGGAGCTCTTCTGGGTTCTCAGGGCTCTGTTTGGGATGGAGTGTGGGGTATTGAGCAGCAGGTCACTGGGGCAGTGGTGGAGTCCCCATCCCTGGAGGGATTCAGAAGCCCTGTGGATGTGGCACTTGGGGACGTGGGTTAGTGGTGCCTTTGGCAGTGCTGGGCAATGGTTGGACTTGATGGTCTGGGAGGGACTTTTTCTACCTTGAATGATTCTCTGATTCTCTGACATTAGGGAGCTGTGATAGGTGACGTGTCTTTGGTCCTGGTGGAACCAAGAGGGTGTCTGGTGTTCAGCTGAGGAGAAGCTGAATGCAGGAGCAGCATCTGCTTTCTCCACATGCCCTGACCTTCCTCCATAGGGACCAACAGCAGGGAAGGGATTTGGCATCTCCTGGGCCAGAGCAGCCTCTGGGTTTGATGCCTGAGCATTGTTCCTCAACAGTTCAATTATTGTGTGAGCTCTTGGGTGCCCGTGTGGGGAGGCAGCATTCAAACCCCCAGGCTGGGTGTGCCAGGCTGCCTGAAATGGGGGCTTTTGGGTGAAAAAGGGGGTGCTGGGGCCCAACTGCTGCCCATTGGGGAATTGTTGGTGAAAAACCTGTGGTGGGGCAGATAAATTGTGCTGTGGTACTGAACCTTCCCACCCGCGGGGTTCCTGGTGGGAGTAATCCTTGTGCAGTTGCAGGATTATTTGTGGAGTTAGCTGCTGCTCAGAGGAAATAACTTCTGAAATCTGGCCTGATGTTATCACAGAGGATATCTCAAAGTCGTATTTATGGATTCACAAGTATTATCTGGACAAACGTGTTGTCTGCCCCCTGCTCTCACCACGAGCCTCTGCCCCTGCAGGGAGGGACAGCACCAGGCAGGGCAGTCACAGGGAAAGGGGGATTTGTTGACACAAGTGGGATTTTTCAATAGGTCTTTCTGTGTGTTGGAAATGTGCGACTAATGCTGGGATTGAAATGTCCCCCAGGGAAACAAAGGTGATTTCACTGGAACAGAAATGACACGGTGGAACCTTTTTCCTGCCACGTTTCTGCAGTGCCCAGCAGCAGGATTTCACTTGTTTGGGTGTTCATTGCCCTGTCCTCCTCTCCATCGTGTAGAAAGCTCTGAACTGAAGCCCAGGTGCCAACCCTGGGGTGGGTCACTCTACCCAGAGCGAGTAAATCAGGTGTTAGATCTCTGTTTCTCAGATGTTTTCACTAAAGGAGCATATTTAATCAGCCCCAGCGGGCTAAAAGGCAGTTTTCCAGGCTGAATAACTGGATTTCTGTGGTACAGGCCTCCAAAGTAAAATGCTGACAAACCTGGTGACTCTAAGTGGGAATGTCACACCAAAAGCAACAATATTTTACCCTTAGTCCCGCTTCTCCCTGCAAAATAGAGATGCTTGTATGTCCTCATCCATCAGCTGACAGCTCCTTGCTTACAGAAATGGTGATGATTTGACATCAGAGCACTTCTATTTCCTTAGTGCCTGCGTTGGAAACCCTGTAACATTTTTCACCACTCTCCTCCATCTTTCTGCCTTCTTTTTTTATTTTATTTTTTGAACTAGACTGCTATTGAATCTCACTTGGGTGTATAAAAGTGCACACCAAGCTGGACATCACATAAGATAAAGTATTTACTGATGCTTAGTAAGTGGGATGTGTGTTTGGGGGCGCAAGGAAAGAGAGGGGAGTTGCAAATAGGAGTAGCTGTAACCCCAGAGCAGCTCAGGTGGGAAGGTCTGGAGGTCTCTCTTCCAGAGGCCAGACCAGGTTTCTCAGTGATTTATCCATCCTGGTCCCCAAAGCCTCCAAGGACAGAGCCTGGAGAAAAGGTTTTCCTTAAAGCCTCTCTGCAGCTTTGCACAGGAATATAAACTCCTCCAGCATTTCCATGGCACGCTCGGATACAGAGCTGTTCCCTCCAGGACTGGGAGAGCTGATGGAGGAGTTATTTTTAGACTTAGGTGGATTTTTGCATCAGGGCTCTGTGCATTAGGCAGTTCCTTTGCTGTGCCAACACTCAGAGGACAGACAGGGTTGCAGGGCCACCAGACCACCCGGAGGTAGCTGGAGAAGGAGCTGGCAATTAAAGCCCTTCCCGGCAAAGGGCTCGGGCGTGGGGGGAGCACTGAATGGCTGTGGGAAAAATAAAAGTTAATGGAAAGTAATTTGGCAACTTAATCTGGATGTTGGCAGGGATCCAAGTGGATAATAATTTGATTTCAGCTGCTTTTGTGTACTTAGTCATTCAGATCCCCTACAGAAAGTCACGCTGAGCTGGCTGGAGATGGAGTGAGCAGCTCGTGTCTGGAGCTGGTGGGTCCAAGGTGTTTGCAGGGCAAAGGCTCCAAGGAGCTCCTTGGGACAAACGAAGGAGGGATGGAACTTACCCTGATGGGTTGGTGTAAACTCTTGCTTTGCAGGGACATTTGCTCTCCTGTCACCCTCTTGTTGTAACAGCTTCCAGCTCTGGGGGTGATTCTCCTCCCCCTCTTCCCTGTTTCCAGCGGTTCCTCGGAGCCCTGTGACAGTGGGACAGGCAGCACTTCCCTGGAGTGCCATCCCCATGAAGGTAATGAGAGGAGCCTGACCCAGCCCTCCACATCTCCACACACAACACAAACCTAATCAGAGCACCAGCCCTTTCCCAGCCTTGGGAATATGCTCCGTTCCCTCACAGTGTAATTAAATTCCGAGGGTGCAATTGTTTTGCCCTTTCTCCAAGTTCGTGTCAGCATCCTTGGTCAGAGGCTTCTTGCTGTGTCCCGTGGCTTTGCCTTGGTGATGTTCTGGTGCAGGATGTGCTGGTCTCCAGGTGTGAGGGTGTGCACATCACCTGGGCTGCTCAGCTCAGCTTGGCTGGGGTGTCCATCCCCTGTGTGTGTCAAGGTGTTATTCTTACCTATCCAGAAACACCAGAGTGGGATACTCGCAGGGAAGAAAAATACCATCTTATACATAATTTCTGTCTTTAAAACTACTTTTCAAGTGCTATTGCAATTAAGGTTCTTCCCATGCAATTTCTTTACCATGTGTGGGCAGTTTCTGGCTGGATTTATTCTCATTATGCAGTTGTTCATTCTAGTGAGTCCTGTGTATGTGGACCCTGAGGAATCCAGTTAAACAAAGAAATGGATGGAGGTCACTGTTCAGGTTCTAGCATAGGTTTTCTGAGTCAGATTTAATTTAGATATTGGGAAGAAATTCCTGACTGTGAGGGTGGTGAGGCCCTGGCACAGGTTGCCCAGAGAAGCTGGGGCTGCCCCATCCCTGGAAGTGTCCCAGTTCAGGTTGGACAGGGCTTGGAGCAGCCTGGCCTAGTTCCACCTCTGATATGGGGCCACCTTCCAGGTTGCTGTAGCCATTTAGCACAAAACTCCAGACAAATGGCTAAGAAAGTCTTTGGTGCTCCTGACTGTTTATTAAATGTTTTATGGGGCCGTCTGTCTGCTGGATCTGATGTCATTAGCAAGATAAGGAGGAAGGGAATATTAAGAAGTGGGCTCTCCCTTCCCCTAATGTGCCTCTTGGTGCTTTATGTGCCTCTCTCACTCCTGCTCTCCTTGGCATCACATTGCCCTTCCCCACGGGGAGTGATGCTGGGTGGTGAGGGAGTGTGGCTGTGGAGAGGGACACTGGAGTGTCAGCAGTGCCACAGTCCCCCTGCACTGTGTTATCTCATTAGTGAACTGGCTGCAAACTTTGGCTGTCTGGGCTCTGCAAGGAGCCCCAGCCCAGCTCTGATCTCTGCAGGAAACTTGGTGCATGTAAATACACCGGGGGGTCTCTGGAGTGTGTGTGTGACTCCCCCTGCTTTGGGGATGTGCAGCAGGAGTGTTTGGGTCTCCTGGCTGGGGCTGTGCTCCCTCAGCCTTTGGGATGTGGAGCAGGAGTGTCTGGGATGTGCAGCAGGAGTGTCTGTGTCTCCTGGCTGGGGCTGTGCTCCCTCAGCCCTGTGATCCCACCGGGGGATTGCAAAAGGCTTTTATGCCACTGTTTAATTTTGGTGGGGAAGGGTTTGCACAATGCAAAGGCTAATTAGTTGGGTTAAATGAATAACAGAAGAGCTGCTGTTAGGACAGGAGCAGTGGATATAAATGACTTGCACTCTTCCAAGGCAGGATGTTTTCCCCACGAGCCCAGGATAAAGCCTGGGCAGCTCGGAAAAGTGCAGTTATTTTATTCCTCAGGATTCCACCTTCTGAAGCAAGAAGAGGGAGAGTGGCATTGCCTTTCTCAGGGGTCTGGAGATTAAACTTTCTCTAAGACCTGAGGCAGCTCTTGCAGAATGCAGGGCAGGGAAAAGCTCCCCGTAAGGAGCTTAGCCTTTAATTCCAGACGGAGGATGATAAGGGACCAGTGATCAAAGCACTCCCGCTCTCTCAGGGCTGTATTTACCAACCTCCCTGCACACCACTCACAGAGTTTCCCCCTGTATGTTACATTTCTGGGGAATTACAAAAAAAAAAGGGTGCACATTTTAAATGCAGAGTTTTAATTAATGCCCCCCAACCCTGTCAGTTGAATGCGAGATTTTATAGAGGTATTTTTCTTGTCCCCAGAATTGAATGCTCCAGGAAGAGGAGGTGTTTCCTGGCATTCAGTGCAATTCCAGCAGCTGTTTGGTACATCCAGGACATCCTTGGTGTCTCTATTGGGCTCTTTCAGTGGCAGGAAGAGCTCCCAGTGGTTCTGTGAGGGAAGGGAAAGATGAATTATCTGGTCGCTGACATTTGTCAGTCCCAACATTGTAAAACTTCACACAGTCCCATATGTTGCTGTTCTGGAACCTGTGAGCCCGAGGCAGGAAACCCCAAACTGTGCTAAACCCGTCTGTCACCTCGGGTAGGGATGGAGATCCCAACTGCTGGCAGGAGATACCATTGTTCTGTGGGGATTAGAAAAGACACACCATGGAAAAGATGCTTTACTGTTGCATCAAGAAAAGGGTGAAGTCTAATGTAAATTATCTATGAGAGATCAGGGAGGAAAAAAGGAGTAGTTAAATTATCTTTTTTCGACAGAAATTCATGAAAGCCCGTTTCACTGGGCTTCTTTCTTTGAAGATTTCTCTTCCTAACCAAGCTCA
The DNA here is from genome assembly GCF_003984885.1 of Neopelma chrysocephalum. Lineage (NCBI taxonomy): Eukaryota > Metazoa > Chordata > Aves > Passeriformes > Pipridae > Neopelma > Neopelma chrysocephalum. The sequence continues at coordinate 800,395 of NW_020897851.1, forward strand.
TTTCCATCCCATGTTTCTTTTTCATTTTTTAAGGGAAGTCAAATAAGGGCAAATCATGAAATCAGGAATTATGATTTGGAGTTCTGAAAACTTAATGTAGGTTCTGTAGCCTGTTGACTGAGTTCTCTGGAGATGTTTTAGGTGAAGAGTTGCCAATGAACAAAGGTACCTGATCTCCCCTGTCTCAGTCTCCACAGACAGGGAGATCTGACTGTGTTGGGGACTAATTTAGTGACCCTTTTACTTGGCATTTTGCTCAATCCCTTTATTGTGTGTTTTATACTGGTGGAATTTTCGGGTGGGAAACATTAGGTGATGTTTTGAGTTACTGTTATGGGTCACATCATCCACTTAGGTTGTCGTTACTATGCTGGGTATAAACCCCCCTTCAAATTTTGCTGACAGCAATAGAAATATGATCCCTGATGTGCCAGAAATAAAGCTGTGACAGTTTTTCATGTCCATGTTAGAGGTGTTGGTCCTGCAGCCCAAGAGCTGCTAGGACTCCCTGGCAGGAGCACAAATATCCTGGAGTCAGGTGGATGCTCACAGCAACTTCTGGGAGGAGAAGCAGCCAAGATCTCTGGTCAAATATTTTTGCCAATATTATTTTTATAGATGGAGGAAAAAAAATCCTGTTCTACTTGAAAATCAGGGGTAAGTCAGGTGGAGCAGGGGACAAGGAAAAGATGCAGCTCTTTCAGGCAGAGTTGGAGAGGAAGGATGTTTCTGATCCAGAAATCAAAAAGAATAAGAAGCCATTCTTCCTTTGCACTGAGAAGTTTCATGAGAGTCAATGAACATCAAAAATCATTGTGTTCTCCCTGGCTGCTCTGGCTCTTGAAGTGCTTGCTGATGAATGGGAGATGATTTTTTGGCCCTGCTGAGTTTCTTGCACTGTGAATCCATCCTGGTGATGAACTGTCACATAACTCTTCCCCGGCTGTCGAGCGCTGGAGGCAACAGCCCCAGATTCACCCAATCCATCATTCTCTGGAATCTGGAAGTGCAGAAAGCTGCACATCCAGGCAGCAGGTGGGAGGCTGGATGGTCTCTTCCCACCACTCCCTCTTTGGGGGTTGGATTTTCATTCCCCTGGCTGTCAAACACGAGGGTTGCTGTGTTGTGCAGCTCAGCTGCTTTGCCCTGCAGCACCTTCTTGGTTTGAGAGAAGTCCTTCTGTGTGCCTGAAAGGAGTGCCAACCAACCCATCCTGTGTCTCAGTGTGTGAGAGCTCTGTGCCTGTCTCTGTTACCAGCTCGTGGAGGGTGGTTAGTTCACATCCAGGAACATTTGCATGCTCTGGGGGAGGAGAAGGTGGCTCTGAAGTGAGGCAGCTTTTGTTATTTTTGTCATCCCTGTTCAGCCAAACTGCTTTGGACGGAGCACTGGAATGTTCACAGCTGCAGTTCTGTGACTTCACATTTCAACAGCAAACCAACACAGCAAGAGAGTCTGTTAAAGCCCAGGTCTTTGCTGTAATCTCTCCTGTCATCACAGGAGTCCTTCCAGGCTGCTCTCTGAGAGCAGATGTGTTTGCTGGAGTCTCAGCTCCAAGGAGCCAAAGTTATCTGCTGCACAGCTTTCCCTCTGAATCAGGTATTTTTTGGGGTGTGCATGTGTAAGGTGGGTGTTATAAATTGTTCTCTCTTGGACCTCAGTAGGAAGGAGGCCACTCTTTTAGTTTGGGGGAAGCAATCTTTACATGAGAGTGTCCTCATATCCTCATTGTAGTTCTTTAGTGTTGACAAAGCACTCTGAGATCCCTCTGCTGAAGAGACTATTAGATCTCAAATGCATTATTGCTCACTTTTATAACCGACAAATCCAAAGTGCTGCTTTGGCAGGAAGAGCACTTTGAAATATTAGATTTATTGGGAATTGTTGTGTGTTGCTGTAGTCAGTCAGTTCTAGCAATGAAGTCTGAGGCCAGGGATCTGTTTGCATTATCCCCACTGCAGGCTGAGTGCTAAATGGGTCTGTCTTGCCTGGAAAAGCAATTTCCTGGTGGCTGAGCCTGACTGTGGGTCCTGTGCTCTGGTGGCAGCTCTCTGAGGACAGGTTTTGTTGTTGATGGCAAACCAAACTGAGGAGCATCACTTGGGCAGCTCAGTCCAGCACTAGAGTCTCTCTTCTCGTCCCTCCTCATTTTTCTGCCTTGTGCCTGCTTGCTCTGTCTCCAATCAGCCTCATTAAATAAATATTATTATTCAAAAGGAGAATTATTGTCCGTGTTCATCGTGGGCAGCCACTGGTGGTTGGGTCATACGAGCTGGTTTTGGATTCCAGGAACATTTTTAACATGTGGAGTGATTTCCCTGTGACGCTGTCAGGTCTTTGTGAGGAGAATTTTAGGCAAGGAATTTTAATTTCAGTCAGGAAGTTTGTGATGATGTTTATAGTGTGCTGGAGTTACAGCTGAGAGCTGTGATATGAAGTGCAGAAAGTTCTTCTCTGTTACGTTCATCAGGTTTTGGATTAGACGTAATTTAGGCCGTCCTGAAAGATAATTTTTGAAAAGAACTTTATTGATTTAGGGTAATGTTACAAAAAAGTGACTTCTCTCTTTCCGGAATGACTTAGACTATGCTCTAAGTGACTCCAACATTGTATATCCTGTAATATCTTTTATTTCTCCATGAAATCAAAGCCTACAAAATAAAGAGGAGCGAGGGGGGAGTGCTGGCTGGCTGGGAGCTGGCTGGGAGCTATTAAAGTATCAGGGCACATGACTAATTGAGTTATTGTCAATTAGGGAGCTGAGGAGGGCTGGCTGCTTCCCCAGGAGCAGGGAGGGCTGGTGCTGGCCGGGGTTGATGTTCCCGGGCTGTCGCTCCACCGGAGCCGGGGCGGGAGCAGGGATGGAGGACACGGGCAGTGATTCTCCAGGAAGGCTGACAGGAGCTGTTGTGTAACATGTCCTGATCCCCTGCGTGTCACAAGCCCGTGTGCCAGCCCCAGTTATTGTCAGTGCTTGTTGTTCCCCCGTGAATTAATATTGTCCTAGTTAGAGCAGCTGGGACCAGTTCATCACTGGGTGGGTGTAACCCAAAACTGTGTGTTCTAGAGCCTTCCAGGCCATTGCCCACAAACTGTTATCAATAGACCATTTAACACCTTCTGCCCAGAGCAGCCCTGACTCCTCAGGCTATAAACTGGGTGTTAAGAGGCCTGGGAGACAGGAGGGACTGGGCATTCCTGCCTGAATTGGAGGATATATAATCTTGGGGTCTTGGGACTTTCTTAACCACTCGTGGGATCCAGAGAAGGACTGTGACCAGCACTCTCAACCAGACTGGGACCACCACTCTTGCCCAGACTGCACCAGCACTCTCACCAACAGGTCTTTCCCCTCTCCTCTTTCTTTGGACTCAGGGGGCCCAACAAACACCACTCTGTTCCTGCCCCAGGGTGCTGGGTTATACATTTGGGTTTTGTGGGTTAAAACCAACTGTTTGTCTGCATAATCGTACTTATTGTATTATTTTGTTAAATTGTTATTCTGATTTATAATCTCTCTTTTGAGTTGGGTTCATCTCCCAGCACAAATTGCAGAGCGCTCCGGCTTTCCCGGGATGTTCCTGCCTCCCAACCTGCACTGGGAGACCTGTGGCTGCTCCTTGGGCTTGGAAATGTCTTCTTTAGTTCTTCCTGAGTCTCGGAGGGGGCACTTTGAGGAAGGTGTTTGGGGGAGGAAAGATAACCTGGGGCAGTGGGTGTGCTTTGGGCAGGATGAGCACAGCCCAAAGCTGGATGGGCACAGCCCACCCTGGGCAGGAGCAGCTGGGGCAGCAAAGCTGCCCCAGCTGCTCCTGCCCAGGGTGGGCTGTGCTGGTTCACTCCACTGTATCAGAAAACCTGATGTGAAACTGGAGAAATCACTCCAAAGCATGTCAAGGGGAGGAGGAGGGAGGAATATATTCTGGGATCTGCATTGAAACCTCCTCCTGCCGAAGCTGTCAGGGGCTCTCACATCAGGGACTCCAGTGTTCCAGTTGGGTTGGTGTCCTATATTTTTTATATGTGCTTCGCCTCGCAGTAAAATCCTCGTCACCATGAACTTTGTGTCCTTCCAAACTGTGACAAGAGCGCTGCTGGGAGGGTTGTTCAGCACTGGCAGGGGCTGCCCAGGGAGGTTTGGAGTGCCCAGGGCTGTGGCACTCAGTGCTCTGGGCTGGGGGACAAGGTGGGCATCGGGCACAGGGGGGACTCCTTTTCCAGCCTCAGGGATTCTGGGATTCTGTGTCCAACCTCTGCTATTGCAGGATCGCGGGGAGAGGCTGGACAAGGGTGTGAATGGCCACAACATGGTGCTCCATGTTTGTTCAGCTGCAGGTCTGGGTTGGAGGCTTGTCATGCACTCCTTAATTTCTTTTTCCCCCCTCGTTCCTCCATTCCCAGTCCTTGCACTCAGCCTTGGGTCAGGGAGCCCAGGGCCAGCAGGAGGACCAGGCCAGCCCTGCCAGATGTGTTGAACACACACCTTCCTCAGCAGGGTCATCCTTTGTGCCTGAGGCTGGGATGGAAAAGCCTTTCCTGGGGCTGGGGTGTGAGCAGGGAGGCAGGAAGAGCCCGGGGTGGAGGAGGCCTTGCCTGGCTGGTTCTCAGTGTCCAGGACTTTAAGGAGCACCCCTGAAGGCTGTGGGGTTTGCACTTGTTTACTGGCTTCAGTGAGAACAGCCCAGACTGAGCTGTTCAGATACACTTGATTCAGTGATGTCGTTTCCTAAGTCTGGCAGAGCCCTTCCACCTTGCAGCTCTGCCTGTCAACACTCGTGGCAGCTCCCTGGGCTAAAATTACACTGGAAGAATAAAATGAAATTTATTGCATGTTTAATTGGAATTTCACTGCTCTTGTCCACCCGACAATGAATTGTCTTCAGCACGGGGGAAAAAAATAAAACTGGAAGAGATTCTTTTGCAGCAGCCAGTTATTGCTGGGGGTAATTACAGGCTGTATATCCAGCTAATGGGGGTTTGAACTGTGGGGGGAAGTTCATAGCTTGATAAAAGTGTTTTGGACGCTCAGGGAAAGAGCTCTGAGTTAATTTTTGGCCTCAGCTAGAACATCGTGGTCCTTGCCTGGAGCTGTTGGGAGAGTGTGACACTGTCCCGTGCTCTGGGGTTGGGAAGGAGCAGCCAGGGGGGTGTTGGGGAAGGTCTTGGCTTAGCTGGGTGTTGGTCCTGCAGGTTTTGTGACAGACACAGACTTGGTAATCCCTGCTAAAGACAACTCACCCCCCATGAACCTTCAGCACAGCCTTGTTTGCAAAGAACTTACTGCCAGTGGTTGGAAATACAAGCAACATCTGGAATAAAAACTTTGGGAATATTAATGTGAGTGATAAAATCCCCTTGCATGGCAGTTTCAACTCCTCATCTCTGTTTGAAATGAACTGATTTTCCAAGAAAGCCTCTTTTTTGATTTCCATACATGCAAAAACTTGCCCTGGTGTGTTTGGAGAGCACAGGTTTTGGGGGGTGCCTGGATGATGCCCTGTTTAGCAGCTCAGCAGTGGGCATGCTGTGGGCAAAGAGGATACAGAGAAATAGGTGATAGGGAATGCCTGGGCTCCCATAAATCGTCTCATTCATCTGCTCTTTGGAAGAACAGGCAGCTTGTTCTTGCTGTCCTGTGCCCAAACGGGGAAGGGAAGAGCAGGGGGAGCCTCAGGAGAGCAGCTGCAGTTTGGTTCATATTCCTGTGCTCTCATCTCCCTCAGGAATGACCATCTTTCCCTGGAGTCTGATGGTCCAGATTGAGTCTCTGTGTATCTGTTTGTTAAAATCCCTTTGTAGAATGAGCCCTTGATGTCACGTTGTCCTTCTCGGATGGATGAGAAGCTTTTCTGTTGCTGCTCCTCCAGCACAACAGCCTGCACTCTGCAGGGGCAGGACAAACCAGTCCCTTGGGAGCCCTTTACTGATTGAAAAAACAACTGCAGGGCCAGGGGACCACTGCAAACAGGGCTCATTCATGGCTGTGACAGCAGCCCTTGTCTGGGAACTGTGGCACAGCTGGGCACGGAGGGCATCGTCACCTCCAGGAATGAGGGGGTTCTTCAACCCCCCCCAATAAACAATTACTGCAGGACAGATGTTCCACACACACCCAGGCAGCCCAGGAGGCCTTCTCTGGCCACGTAACACAGCTGAAAGGCAGCAGTGAGGTGCTTTCTGTAGAAGCAGCCCCTGGGGTCGGGGTGACCCGGGCTGGGTGGGCTCTGGGGATGGGATGGGATGGGGTGGGATGGGATGGGAGGTGTCCATATGCAGAGGTGAATGGGATCTGTGGGGACGGGGTGGCACTGGTGGCACCTGCTTCTGAAGAGCCCCTCTGGCTTTAGCTCTGGGCTCCAAATCTTTTCCAACCTCTTAGCTCCTCTTTAATTCCCAGGAGCTGGGTCAGGGGACTGATGGGGTTCAGGGGTTATTCCTTAAAACTCTGGTGTCAGAAGGGTCCCTTCTCCCAAGTGACTGACAGGATGGGATGGGAGGAAACGGCCTCAGGTTGTGCCAGAGGAGGTTTGAGGTACTTGTCAAGCACGTTTAGAGCTGAATGTGGGTATTTGTGTGTTTTCCTGTTGGCTGTCACTGCTGCCTGGGCTGAGTCCACTCTCAGCAGCAGAGGGTGGCAACTTCATGTTGGACTGACAACAAAATTATTTGTAACATTCTTGTGGTTGTGTAAGAGAAAGATTTGCCAGGCTTAGCTGGTAGCTTTGCATCATCTTCTCTGAAATGTAGATGCTCTGTAGTCACAGAACAAGGAAAAGAGTGATTATGAGCAAGTCAGGGGTTTAGTTTGGTTTATCCTTGTGTGAGTTATATCAGGCAAATATCTTTTGGAAGCAGCTGACCAGCAATAACCCAAAGCAGGATGAAATCTCTGGGATTATTTTTACTGAATAGAGGCTGTAAGGAGTTGGGAAGTGCTTTCCTCCCATGGCTGCTGCTGAATCCTGCGAGGTGCTGGGTGCTGGGTCAGCCTGGAGCTGAGCTCTAGGGGCAGTGCTGTGTGGTGCCACCCCATGAGTGATGACCTGGGTCCTGGGGCTTCCCCCAGAGGGGAATTCTGGGGGTTCTCCTGGCTGCAGGTTGTCCCTGAGATGTTTAATAGGCACAGAGTGTCTGCTGAGGGCAGCACAGCCGCTGGCACCTGCACAAAGTGAATCTCTGCCCCTGCCTTGCCCTTCTCATCCATCTGAGAAGCAGAAAAATAAGTATCAGAACAGGTCAGGCTTCATCTAATTACACCCCATTTGCTCTGTCAGCCTCAGGAGCTGAATCCAGAGTTTTGAGTGTGTTAAACATGGAAAAGGGATGAGTTGTGGTGGGTCCAGGGGTGTGTGCTGTGATCACTCTATCAAAGGCAATGTCTTTAGCCTGAATAATCTACACCAATCTTGCCTGGGATTCATCAATTTAAATCAATTTCCAGAGCAACATCTGCAGGAATTAAAGGCTTATAAAAATGAATGAGTGCTTTTTCTCAATCCATTGTTGGTATATGACTGGAAAAGGGGGATGATTTACTCCCTGGCAATCTATAATTCTGCTGGTTAATAGGCTGGGTGAAATCCTTCCTATTTGTGACAAGGGATTACAGGACTCTGCAGTGAATTAGCACAAACCCCAGATGAATCTGTGGCAAGTGGCAGCATAGATGAGGATTTATAAGGATCTGATCAGGGAATTTTCTGGCAAGACTTGCAATGACACACTTAAGTTTGTGCATATTTCCCTGGATTTATGTTTAAAACAGAGATTATAGAAAGTGATTGACAGTTGTTACATCATAACCATGGGAAGGGTGTGGAAATACTGATGGTATGGAATCAAAACTTCAGAATGGGGCAACACCTTTTAATAAATTAATAAGACCAGTGTATTAATTAAGGCCAACTTTGCTGTAGTTATTTGTTAGGCAGACTCAAAGGAGGATACAGAAATTTCTCCAAGAGCTGGTTGTCACCAGCGAGTTAATTATGCACGGTGGCAGAAGGAGCACATCTTCCAAGGATGAGGGATCAGCAAGGGAGGCTTTGATTTATGATTAAAAACATGAAAGAGCTTGAGGAAATTAGCAGGTGCCTACGAAGGGAAATAAACAATGATCAAAAAGCAGAGGGTGGCAAAAGCAGATTGCTCTGGGGAGGTCCACAGGCTTGATGTGCTGCCTGTCCCCAAAGGGGGGGAAACCAACTAAGAGGTAGAAAAAAGATGTTGAGATAAGTGAATGGAGACAGTGCAGCAACAGCCTCTCTGGGGTAGAGTGAAAAATCTCCTAATAATGAACAACTTGGAGTGAGGGAGAAAAAAATGCTGACGAATTATTAGTTTGCAAAGACAAAAAGTTGGATTAATTTATCCATGTGTAAATGAGCTGTATTTGCTGGTCAGGAAATGGAGTCCCAACAGTTTCCCTGGAGCCTTGCTAATTGGGTTTGCCTGGAGCAGGGCAAAGTGGGTGATCTGAGAACTCTGACAGTGGATTGAGGGGGTTCCCTTTTGGAAGGGATCTGCTCTCAGGACTGGATGGGTGAGAGCATCCACAGGCACTTCCCACTGCCCAGGGATACAAATCCTTGAACAGTTTGGGTTAGAAAGGACCTTAAAGATGATCCAATCCCACCTCCCGCCATGGGCAGGGACACCTTCCACCAGCCCAGGTTACTCCAAGCCCCGTCCAACCTGGCCTTGGACACTTCCAGGGATGGGGCAGCCACAGCTTCTCTGGGCACCCTGTGCCAGGGCCTCCCCACCCTCACAGGGAAGAATTTCTTCCTAATATCTATTGGAAAATGCAGCTGTGGAAATGGATCCATTAGAAACGTGGCTGTGGTTCCTGTTCACATCCCTTGTAAAGAGGGTAATTTAATTATCCAGTAGAACACGTAGGACAGAGAGTCTCTTCATAAAATAACAATGGTTCTGTAAAGCAATTAAAGAATTTGCTGATGTCTTAAGCCACACAAGCACAATTTAAGAGGTTTTATGAGTTGTAGGAAAAAGAAAAACAGATTAAGTTGTGCACTGCTCATATTTAATTTGGGACCCTTTAGCTTTAGTTACAATGCACTCAGTGTTGTTTTGGAGCTTCATTGCCATCTTTGGCATCGGGGACAAAGAGGAGAAGAATATATGGAGCTTTCAGGGAAGGGAAGAGAACAACAAATGGCATGTGTTTGACTCAGTTTTGCTTAGAAATTGCCTACCATAATTTTCCTGGATGTTGCAACATCCTGAGCAGAATTTACTCCAAAGGAATGTTTCCTCTGCCTGTGTCTCACACGTGCACTTTTCACACTCTGTTTGTGAGGGCAAAGGGAGGAGCTGGGGACATCTGCTAGGGGTTAAACACAGAGAGATAAATACAGGGGATATTTAAATACAGGGGAAATTTAGTTTAGACGTGTGGAAGGAATCCTTCCCTGGGAGGGTGGGGAGGCCCTGGCACAGGTTGCCCAGAGAAGCTGTGGCTGCCCCTGGATCCCTGGAAGTGTCCAAGGCCAGGTTGGACGGGGCTTGGAGCAACCTGGGATAGCAAAAGGTGTCCCTGCCCATGGCAGGGGGTGGCACTGGATGGGCTTTAAGGTCCCTTCCAACCCAAACCACCCTGGGATTCCATGACTGCAGGCACAGGGTCTTCAGAGGGACCCCAACAACTGCACCCACAGCCCCAAGTGACTCCCAGCAGGAAAATCCAGGTGCTTGTGCCCTTCCTGCTGCTCTGAGTGACAAAACCCCTCCAGTGCTGCTCTCCTGGCAGGGCTGTTTGCTTTGCTGTCACCTGATTTGCTTGTCAGCATCTCGGGGCTGCAGCATCCGAGTCCCTTACAAGGGTTTTATCTTAACTAAATATAAGGCATTTCATAACCTTTGGGCTCTTCTATAAAGAGCATCACTTTATATCCTAATGAATGCTCCTTCAGGGTTTAAGATGATGCAAAATGCATTTAATGCTTTCACCAGCTTGGGGAGAGATGTGGGCTCCTTACAGGAAAAAAACAACACGTAGAGGTAAAGATGGGGAAGTTCTATCAGGATCTGGAGTTCAGTAAAAAACAGAAACCAGGTTTTTGCACATCTATTGTGTGACTTGCAATCCATTATAAGAATGGGAGGTAATAAAACACCAATAGTAATCACCGTGTGTAAATTCCCTGCCTTAATTTTGTGCATAATGGGCAATACATGGCAGTACCAATTATCCTGTATTCTCCATTTGCAGAGGTAGCACTAAAGATAATGTTCCTCATTGCAAATTCTATTATCTCTAAAAAGAAACAGTTAATTAACCCCATAAAACCATTAGCAGATCGTTCTTAGTATTTAAGAGACATCTGGGTTCTGGGAGAGAGGCTTTTGCCTGTAGGAGCCTGTGAGATGAGCTTCAGGTTGCTCAGAGAAGGTGGTTTCATGTGGGCAAATAGTAAATAACAAGTAAATAATGTGTTAATGATCAACATTAGGTGGGAAGGGAACTCTGGAAAGGTGTAGCCATGGCCAAAAATCCTCAAAAGTGGAATCCAGCTCCCTGGGTGACACTGGGTCTCCTCTGCAATAACGCTGGAAAACAGGAAATCTTCATGCAAGTTTGTGTCCCTTTGGAATAACACATTCCTGTGGTGGAGGAACATCTCTGAGCCAACATCAGTGACACAAGCACTGAATCCTGAGTGGTTTTCAACAGTGTGGAGTGGGAAGGCTCCTTGTACTTAACCCCTCTCTGAAAGGAGCATTTCGTGTTCAATGTAACTTCAGTGTGGCTCAAACAGATGCTTTGTCTCAAGGGTTAATTCACATCAGGCATCCAAAGAGGATTTCACAGTTATTGCTTTTTGGTGAGGAACAAAACTGCCCCAAAAATATCCACGTCAGAGCAGAGAAAGGCAAACTGTGAACATCCCCCAGGCAGTGCTGATTTTCTGAGTGGAACAGTGGCCACCACCCATTCCTTTAGATTGCACCTGTGGTTCTGCCAGAGAGCAGTTGGAATCCAATTGAATTATCTTGGTGTCTCCGTGCTGCCACAGTGCTGCAGCAGCTCCTGGGCTTCCCAGGAAGGTGCCCTGGGTGCTCAATGGATGTTCAGTGATTCCAGTTCCCCCCAAAAAATTGGGAGATCAATCCCAAAGGTTGGACTCGATGATTTTGGAGGTCTTATCCAACCTAAATGATTCTGTGAAAACAACCTGCAGCTCCAGGTGCCTCCCCACATCCCCAGCCTGTCTTGTGATCCCATCCCATTTCTCTCCATGGGCAATAAGGCTTCGAAATGTCAATTTAAAGTGATTTTCTTTCTTTTCCTTTTATTTTCTAAAGCTGCCATCAACTATTTATAAATGATCACAGAGATGCTGGAGGAAATTAATCTGCTAACCAGATAAAGAGAGTGATATGTGGCTCATTTACTCTCCTCTTTCCCTGGCTTTCTCCAGAATCAATTGGACTCTGCCTCCTGATGGCTGCTTAATTCCCAGCCATTTCTGGGTGGATCAGATATGTCACTCAGAAGTTATTACAGTCCACCCAAAAAAGAGATGCAATTTCTCAAGGTTAGATGCTCACCAAGGCCTGACTTGACTCAAACTTTTTGTAGCAGAAAATGATGTTTTTCTAAGGGATGTTACAAGTCACTGTTTTTGATGCATGGTGGGGAAATGGGATGGATTTCTGTGGGACACATTTTAAATCTGTGAGTGAATCTTCCAACTTGTGTGCAGTGCCTGTTCTCCCAAGAATTCTAAATCTGCAGGTTTTTAGAGTGATACATGAACACGTTTGGGGTTTTTTGGTTTATCAGTTACATCCCATGGAGTTTGGAGGGTTTGCCCTCGGTGCTGCTGTTCCTTCTCCTGCTCCTCCTCCCCTTCCAGGCTCTGCATCTGCCCCTGAGCCCCTGGGTCACTCCTGCTTTATGGCTTCTTGCTCTTGCTGGGCAATTTAATGAAGTTTTAGCGTCAGAAACTTCTCCCTGGGCACAGTCTGGGCTTGGTGTGCTCAGCCCTGCCCTCTCCATGTGGAGTCAACCTTGATTTCCTTGGATAACCTGCCAGGCTGAACAGAACAGGGACTAAACATCCCAAACCAGCTGCTCCAGCCAATCCAACCCCCTGTCCCCTCTCAGAGCAATTCAACCTTTCTTTATTTCCTGGGTTATCTTTCCATTGTTTCTTTGCCTTCAAGGAGCTTCTCAATGGAACTGTGACCTATTCCTGGCTCCTTCCAGTTTCCATTTTCCTCCAGTGCCCCATTTGGAAGTGTCTGTTCCCTCCAGTTTTCTCTGGATTGGGCCAAGCAGTGTCAAATCCAAGGAAATGCGAGTCAAGATCTTCAGGTTCAGCAAAGCACTGTTCCCAAGTGACTGGTAGCTGTCAGGAGTCACAAAAAATGTAAAACTCACAGATTTTCCTGTGTTTGCAGGGAATGGCTCTGACCTGTGAGACAACAGGGTGATAAAAGAGGCAGGGGCAGTAATAAGAACATGGGAATAACTTGCAGGCCAACAGAAATCTCTGTTTCTTAAAATATCTGCCTGTTTTCTGCCCGTCTGCACAGACCCAGCTCAGGGAGCAGAGCTGGGAATAGGACAGGCAGATCCTCCCCATCTGCTCCAAACCATCACAGAGCTGTTCCTCCCACTCAGGGAGGGGGGAAAATGGATAAAGGACTGATGGAGGGGAACACCCAGAGTGTGAGTGATCCAAAGGGTCCAAGGGCAGCACTTGTGTGCTCGTCCCACCCACGGGCACAGGAGGGAGGAGAAGTTCTCACCCTGCTCCTGTTGAGCCTCTCCAAGGAGAAGGACTAACCCTGAGAAGGGAATTGAGACTTTGATTGATGTTTTCAGAGCAGGAAATGTCGGGGGGGCTCTCTGAGCTGTAGATACCATCGTATTTTTATCAGCAATAATAATGTTCATTTATTGAAAACCTGTCTTCTGCAGCCAAACTGGAGATTACTCCACTACATTTCGGGGAGAATTTTGACTTTATTAGGGCTTTAATGTATTGGCTTTTTCTTTGGGATGCTGGCTTGTATGTTCTATCCATTTTATGTTGAAAGAGCCCTTTAAAAATCAAAATAATGTTTTAAAAAAGAGTATCAGAAGCAGTAGAAAAAAGAATGAATATCACCAAAAAAGAAAAACCATCTGGCTATTTCTGCTCTGCCACCTGTGTATGATTTATATGGCCTGTGCAGTAGAAAAAGCCCCTGTTTCTGTCTTTTCCCACTTCAAGATGATGGAAAAAACCTGTTTAAATCCAATGTTTATTTTACTGCAGAAAGTTTAGAAATAAATGACTATTTCAGTATTTAGTAACATGCTTGAGATACTGAATTCCTCCTCTTTCAAGCCAGACTCTGGTTTTAACTTTCCACATCATGTAATTTAGAAGGTAAAGAATCCTCTGGCTGGTGTTTGATCAGCAAACAGCTTCCCCGTGTCCTCCCTCCCTTCCAGCAGTGTTACAAACGTGTTTTGTTATGGGAATTTCAGGAAAAATCCTCTTCCTGATGGAATTGTCCTGAGCAGTGGAGTTGTGTTGGTACCAGTGGGTTTAGCTCAGCCCCAGAAGTGGTTGAAAGGCAAATCAACTTGGCAGGGAAGGGAGGGGAAGGCATTTTTTTCCATCTCTTTTTTCAATCAGGATCTCAGTTTTGATGGGTGAGGTTTCAGAATAGGGGAGACAGAAATCCTGGTTATTATTGGAAGCTGCTCTGCAGGCAATTGCACCACTCAATAGAGGTTTCCAGCTCGGGGTGGGGATGGCAGCTGTGTTATGTCCCTGTCAAATTAGAGCCCAGAACACTGATGGGCCATCGAGTCACTCGGGCCCAGTTCAAATGGAGTCACTTCAAACGAATGGAAATTAATGGAAATGGATAATGGAAGTCATTGGCTTCAACAGAGATATAATGTGTTTAGTTTACATGTGTCTTAATGGAAATGGATGATCCTCATTTTGGATTTAATGGAATTCCTGCAGTCTTATTGCAGTGTGATAGAAAATAATATTCTGTAATTGAAAATCAATTCAGATAATTCCTATTAATAATTAACACTCCTATCTGGGAGTTGTCTAACATCTATAATTTAGTGCAAGGGCAAGAAGCACCTCTGACAGTGAGGAGAGGTTCAGGTTTGGCTTTCAGGTGTTCAATTTGCTGAGGAAATAAGGAGTTGTGCTGGCAGGGAGCAGCTCCAGGCTGTGCCCTGAGCTGCTGGGGCTCCTGGAGAGGGTGTCCTGGTTCCTCCTGGAGTTCTGTCTGACCTTTTGGCCTCCAAGGTTGAGTAAAATGGGCTGTGTTTGCAAGGGATGGGATTCAGGAGCCAGATGAAGGAAAGGCCCCCAGAGCTGCTCCCCCTCAGTGCCAGCAGGGCTGGGCACGGGCTGGGATCTGAACTGGGTTGAATGGGATCCAAACTGGGGGGTGGGTGAGGTCCCCCCGTGTCCCCTCACCCTGCACAGCCCCCAGTGCTGCCCTCAGGTACTCTCCTCCCTCACACCCAGCTCTGTCCCTCTCCACTCCCCCTGTCCTGGGTGGATTGAGGCTCTGCTGGGGTGCTCTGGGGGTCCCTGGGGTGAGGGGGGTCCTGGCCCATCCCCTTCCCAGTGCTCCAGAGCCCAGGGCCAGCAAAGAGCCAGGACTTGCCATCATGTTCCCCTTTCCTGAGTGTCAGAGGATGGTGTTCATCACCTTCAGTGGGTTGGCTGCTCCAGGTCCTTGCAGGGGACAGGATCACCCTCAACCAGGCATGGAAGGGAGATGTGCCCTTGGCTCACCTCCCTTTTCCCATCAGCTCCTGAGGGAAGGTCATTCAGCTCCGGGTGTCTATCCCAGACAAACATAACACCACTCAGGACCAAGCCCATCCCCTTCCCTGTCTGTGCTCCTGCCTCTCCACCAGCTGTTCCAAGTGTTAAAAGCAATTTGCTTCCCCCAGAGACGTGGAAGTGCCAACAGGAGCTGCAAACCTTCCTGCCCATGGTGAGCCAGGGAAGTGCAGCCTCCCCACCTCTGCATCCCCCTGGGCTGGCTGCAAGGGCACCTCTTACCTAAAATAGGATTTCCTTTAAACTTTCTGGAGGAAAAGCCTTCCTGGCCGTGTGCTGGGGGCCACTGTTGTGCTCCATTCCCATTCTGAGAGCTGGATGTTATAAAAATAACAATAACACAGCTCTCCAATCCCCCACACCCTGGTGGGTATTTTTAGATAATGGTGGTGGGGCAGAGGATGGGCATTGATGGTCCAGGCTGAAACTCCAGCTCTGTTTGGAGCACTGCACAAGGGCCAGTGAAGCCCTGGGAGTTTGCTCTGGAGGAGGAGAAAGCCCAGCACGTCGTGGATCTGGCTCTTAATTTCCCAATTCAGTGAACAATCGTGTTCCTGAAGAGAATGGCAGCACAAAATGCATTTCAGCTGATAAGTAATGGCACTATATTGCAAGTATTCTAATTGAGAAGCTTTTTTGTTCAGGAGCCTTGTCCATTAGCAGCATTTAACAGCACAAGCACCCATTTTCCCTTTCATTTTCCAACTACCAATTCGAAATAATTAAAAAATAATTCCCCTGAATGCAACTTTTCTCTGTTTTACAATGAGATTATTAAGCAGTGTCACTTCAACAGTAGCTCCCTTCCTAATTATTCATTCAGGTCCACAGAAATCCTCCTTTCTTTTTAATTACTCTTTGACATTTGCTCTGCAGAATTTTATAGCTACCAGTCATCGCTTTGCTTTTTTTTTCCCCATTTCCTCCATCAAGCTGATACACTGAATTGCTCCTCTCAGAAACTTTGTGCTCTTGACTTTTTGGAATGGCTGCAGAGCAGAATCTCTGCTGTTGCTCTTGAGCTGGAGAGGGAGCTGCAGTGCTCAGTGCAGACCCACTCGAGCAGCCAGGCTTGGAGGACTCTTTGTTCTCTGGAGATGAAGTTGGTTCACATCATCTGGGCTGCTCTGCTCCAGGGCAGAGTCAGGGAAACACAGGGTGGTTTGGGTTGGGAGAGACCTTAAAGATCATCTCATTCCACCCCCTGCCCTGGGCAGGGACACCTTCCACCAGCCCAAGTTGCTCCAAGCCCCGTCCAACCTGGCCTTGGACACTCCCAGGGATGGGGCAGCCACAGCTCTGTGGTGTTTTAGGTATTTAGGGACCTCTTCAGTACCTAAACACCACTGAGGTTTTGCTTTGTATTTTTAAAGCACTGAAGAATTTAAATTTAAAGGAATTTACCGAGCTTTCTGCTGTTCTTGCTGGTGTCAGGGAAAGATTTATGAATTCCAAGTTAAATGTTTCTCCTGGATCTCCAGACAGGTATTTCACATGCACCTTCCTTCCAGTTGAGACAGCAAACGGCATTAATTTCATCTTGAAACCTCAATTTGAGCAGGTACCACTTAGCAGAGTTGGTTGTTTTCAAATAAATAAGGTGCATTATCTGTGTGATCAGCAGGAAGAAGGATGTGATTTTAATCAATGAGATGATTCCAGGTTTCTTGCCCCAGCTGATGTGGATAATTTTGTCAGTGTGAAATGTGTGCCCTGTTTTGGATTGTTTTGCCACTTGTTTAATTCAAAGGCACCCAGACATTACAGAGAACATTTATTCATGTGGGAGCTTAATATAGTCCCTGCGTAAGGCAGGATCGTGTGGAGGAGCCTTAAAGTAGGACAGCATCAAACACTGGGGAGAGTGTGATGAGCCTGCACAGGCTAGCAGTGTATAATATCTCTAAATGCTTATCTGAGACTGGAAAATAAACCATTCTGAGCAGAAAACTGACATTCCCTGAAAAACAGAGGGGGAAAAAAGAGAATAATTGAAATGAAAGCGTAACGTCTGCTTTGAAATGTGCAACACAGAGAGAGGAAGAGGGAACTTCAGAGGGAAATGGTTCAGGAGGAAGTTTCAAAGACTCCATGAGGTGGGGGAGCTATAAACTCTTTCCCTCGAGGATGCTGCTGAGGTGTCAGCCCTGATTGTTTCCCTCCTGGGAGCTGTAACTGGTTACACACAAGGCTTTGCACCCACCTGGTATTTTCAGTGGTAAATGTGGGCAGTGCAGCTCATCTGGGATGTGTCTCTAATCTCTGTGCATTACAGATATTGCATATTTAAGAACCTTGAACATGATTTCCAAAGCCACGTTCCTGTGCTGCCTTTCCTGCCTGGGCAGCCCTGGGAGTGCTCCAAACATGGGTGGAGGTGGAGCTTCATGCTGTGGTTCAGTGGCCACGGTGGTTGGTCAGAGGTTGGACTTGGTGGTCTTGGAGATCTTTTCCAACATTCCTGGTTCTGTGATCCCTTCCACCAGCAGTGCAGGCAGGAAGGAGGGTTTGTTAATCTCTTAAAACACGTTTCTCAGTGGTAGAAAGAATAACCAGAGACAACGAACTCAAGTCAGCTCCTCTTCTTCCCCTACCCCGTGAAACTGCTTCTTTAGTGGGATTAAATCAGCTCAAAAGCAAATAGGAATAACTCAAATATAGTTGTTCTTAAAGCTTTGCAGTGTCAGCTGCAGGGAGTGATTCCTGCTCCTGGTGGGAAGGTGTGCCCAGGGCAGGCTGGGCATGAGCCCTGTGCTGACCAGTGAGGAGGGGCTGGTTCTCTGTTGGTGTTCAGGCTGTGCCCTCACTCCCTTATCCCACCTGGAGCTGGAGGAGCTGTTGGTGCTCTGTCTTCCCCCAGGGAACCCTTGGAGCAGGGGCTGAGCTCCCAGGGTGGAATCTGGAGTGTGGGTGCATCCACTGCACAGCTGAGAACCCCCTGGGAGGGGGTCGGGGGGGCCTCTGCAACAGGAATCCTAAAAGAATAGGATTTTTTAAAGGAGCCAACCTGGAGTGTTGTGAGAACACAGACCTTGTGAGCTGCTGTGTCCCTGGTACCCAGGGCAGGACTCTCTTGTTCTCTGTCATCTTTAAAACAAATTACTGCCTCAGGCCAGAAGAGCAGGAGAATCAACTGATTTCATTCCGAGTGAGCTGGTTTTTATGGGGGTTTTGGGTGTGCGTTTTCTGGGAAAACACTGTTCAGATGAAAAGGGCCATTTTTGATTCTGTTCTGCCTGGAGTGGATCCAGGGAAAGAAAAGCCTTCATTGTCATGCAAGTTGGTAAAAATGTGTCCTCTGCAGGCTGGGCTGAGCTGGACTGAATAATAATCCTGTGCATGGGAATGGTGTCCCTAGGTAGGGAAAATCAGTTATTTTCTTATTTATAGTAACATTTTGCTATGTGCAATGAGGGGTCAGTGAGCCCAAAGCAGCTCATTACTGAGAATGTACTGCCCTGCTTTCTGTAGAATCACACAATCATTAAGGTTGGAAAAGGGCTCCAAGTTGGGGTCCAACCTTTTGGTGCAAGAAGAAAGGAAGGAAAGAGCAGCATCTCCCTTGCACGGGGCTGCTTTGTGCTGGCAACAGGAAAGCTGGAGAGGGACTTTGGACAAGGACCTGGAGGGACAGGACAAGGGAGAATGGCTGTAAACTGGCAGAGATTAGGTTTAAATTAGAAATCAGGAAGAAATTTTCCCCTGGGAGGGTGGGGAGGCCCTGGCACAGGTTGCCCAGAGAAGCTGTGGCTGCCCCTGGATCCCTGGAAGTGTCCAAGGCCAGGTTGGACGGGGCTTGGAGAAACCTGGGCTGGTGGAAGGTGTCCCTGCCCATGGCAGGGGTGGAATGAGGTGACCTCTGAGGTCCCTGCCAACCCAACCCGGTCTGGGATTCCATGAAGGGGGTAACAAACAGCACTGAGTCACAGCTGCTCCCACTGGTGCTACCTGGGGGTCTCAGGGGAAGGGGAAGAACTGGTCTTGGCTACATTTGCAGCTGCAGCAAAGCTCTGGGGATAAAATAATAGTGGGAGTAGTAATAATAATAATAATAATAATAATAATAGTCATCATCATCATCACCATCTGACAGATTGGCAGTAACCACAACCTCCTCTCCAGCTTTTCCCCATCGTGTCCCTTGGCTGTCACTGGTGGCTTCCCATCCTGACCACAGCAATGCTGGGCACCCAGCTGGACAAATTGAAGTTGTTTGTTCTTTCCCTTTGACTGTCATGATGGGACTTTTCCACTCATGATCAGAAATCCAGAGGTGATGCACAAGTGATTTGTTGTCTGGAGGCAGCGGTGGCTGCCTGGGAGGCAGAGCTCAGTGCTGACACTGATGAGGCAGAGCAGGGCAGAAAACCTGCCTGGAAGAGAAATGTAGGAGAAAAAAGGGGTCTTTTGGAGCTGTTTTCTCTGAGGTGTATCCATTTCCCAAAACAGAATCAGCCAGAAGAGGCTTATGATCAAAGTGTGTGTCTGAAGAGATGCTGCAAGTGCAACGGGAGATTAAACACATCAGGCACCGTGTGAGGAGCACGGGGAGGGTTTGGAGCTGGTGAGACCAGCAAAGGAAAGGAATGAAGGTGAAAGGAAAGCTGAAACAGGCAGCTACAGGGGGGGAAATGGGCTCCCTGGGGTTTGTGTTGGGCTAAAGCAGGACGGACAATCTCAGCCTCCCTGGAAGGGAGGGAGGTGCCCACGAGGCTCCCCCAAAGCCTTTCTCCTCTACTGTGCATCTTCAGGCTTTTCTCAGTCCTTCAGGTTTCAAATGATAACACAAATATTCTTCACAGCTATAAAAATGTGATTAAGCAAAGGAAAATCAGAAATACTGAAGTTTTATACTGTATAACTTTTCTGCCATGAGAGTATTTAAATTGCATTTTATTGCCTATGATGGATCTGTCACCCCAGGAGCAGCAGATCCTGAGCTTGGCTCTGGGAATATTAAAAAAGCTCTGCCACAGGTTCATATATTTCAATCTTCTGGGACTCACTGGGCTGGCACTGCCAGGGCTGGCAGCTAAGTGGGTAAAAAATTAGCTATTTATTTATTCCCTCCCCCCTGCACACTCCCAGCAGGAGTATCACAGTCAGAGTGGCTGGGGCTGAATCTAATAAGGGATCCACTGATGGTATTAACTAACCTTCCCCTTGGAGAGGAGTGTGAGGGGCTCAGCTGACAGTTTGATTTGTTAACCTGGGTCGTGTCTTTGCCTCCCCCTCGTGCCCCTGGACTCACACAGGGGGACTGTGGATGCACTTCCCACTGCTGGAGAGGGCTGCTCCTCTGCTGAGCCCTCTCATGGAATCATGGAATGGGCTGGGTTGGAAGGGACCCTAAAACCATCCAGTGCCACCCCCTGCCATGGGCAGGGACACCTTCCACCAGCCCAGGTTGCTCCAAGCCCCGTCCAACCTGGCCTTGGACACCTCCAAGGATCACAGCTGCTCTGGGCAACCTGTGCCAGGGCCTCCCCACCCTCCCAGGGAAGGATTCCTTCCCAATATCCCATCCATCCCTGCCCTCTGGCAGTGGGAAACCATTCCCTTGTCCCGTCCCTCCATCTGCAGATCCAGCAGTCCTGCTCCTCTCCAGGGATTCATCCATAAAAGCATCAGTGCCAAATGCTGCCTTTTCCTCAGCAATCTGCTCATGGATTGCTGTGGGATTGCAGGAGGATTGGGGCACCCATGGAGGAGGGGCTGGAGCCCAGGATGTGCAGCCCAGGGTCCTTCCCATGGCAGGGAAAATTTCCCCCTCTCCAATCTCCAGCAGGAACTGTTTCCTTCCTTCACCCCCACCTGTGAGGTCTCCTCAGAGGTGCATGTGGCTGCATCCTGCAGCTCCGAGTGTGTAACCTTGGATTTTCACTTTTAAAATTCAAATTAGTCATTCTTGAACATCTCCAAGTAGACTGATGATTCATCAGCTCTTGAGCTGCTTAAAGCTGTCGGAAAAAACTGCACTTGTTGGGGCCTGGTTCTGGAGCTGCATTTGTTCCCACGTAATGCTCATGTTTGAGATATTTTCCCCTTTCTGCAGAAAATGTCATGCTTTTCTAAACTAATCCACTCTTATTTGAAAACTATAAAAATATCATCAAAACAGGTACAAAACCCAACCACCAAAAATTCTCAGGTGTGTTCTGTTTTGTAAATCAAAAAGGCTTGGTGGGGATTTATCATCTTATTTGTTGGCAGAAAGTTATTGCAGGGAATGAAACGAGGAGAGGGTGCAAATTAGAGATGTTTTGGTCAAGTATTTTCATATCCAATTGTCTCATTTTTCCTGACTCTATTTTCTCTGTGCTTTGGGTAAGATTCACCCCAGGTGTAAAGCTTCCATTTGGGAACGTTTTCATATCTCTATTTTTTTTCCTTTGCAAGTGGAACTATTGATTTTGGCCTGAATAATATTTTTAAAAAGGCATCTGGGGGGATAATAAACCAGGCAGGAGCTTTGCTGTGATATATCAACCTATAATCTGTAAATCAATGAAAACCTTTATTTAACGGGTTGAGAACCAAACGAATTCAATGTAATTAGCACTGCAAGCTGTAAAAAATATTTATGAGAATTAAATTTTAATATATATTTCCTGAAGGCAGAGTGAAGCTGCTTCTCTCTTAAACAAAGGTGGCATCTCCTCTTTGTCCCCCAACTCAGAGATAATTTTTTGGGGGGAGGAAGAGCAGAGCAGAGATAGCTTTGGTTGGGAGACCTAAAGGACCATCCAGCCCAACCCCATGGGCACCTCCCACTAGCCCAGGTTGCTCCAAGCCCTGTCCAGCCTGACCTTGGCCAGGATTAGGCCATGGCAGGGCAGCCCCAACCACCTGTCTGGGGCCAGCCTGGAGGGAGATGGTGGTCCCCTCAAAGCTGTTCATTTTTGCTGTTTTGTTGGCTCTCCTGCCTGGATTCCTGTTCCAGTCTGACCCTGCTTGTTTGGGGCTTGTGGGGGTTTGTTCAAAACACTTTTTTTGACGTTGGAAAATACCCTGATGGATTCCTTCAGTGCTGCGAGGGCTGTGGCTGAGAAACGTTGCTCAGCAGCAGAATCATTTTATTGTCTGAGTTTCAGAGGAAAAGTTTCATTGGCCAAAAAAAAAAAAAAAAAAAGGACTACATGAATTGCTGTAGTTAAATTTCTACTGTAAAACTGGTTAAGAAAAAGCTCCCAGTGTTTTAGATTGAGCTTTTCCTTTTGAGCATATGTGAGGGAGGGCAGTGGGCGGAGGGGACAGTGCCTGGCTCACCTGGCAGCTCCCTGGTTTGCCCTCACAAGAGGAGAGCCACAAGGAAGGGAGGTTTTGGAAAGCACCAGCAGGTCAGGTGTTCCTGGGCAGAGCCAGGGGGTTCCTCTGGGCAGAGCAGAGAGCTGCACTGTCCCTCCTTCCCGAGGTCTGAGGGCTCTCAGGGGATCCCAGCTGACCAGCTCATCCCTGCCTGCCCCAAAGGAAATCAAAGGAAGGGCTGTAAATGCTGTGAGCTGCTGTTCTGACAGCCCCTGCTCTGCTGGGCACTCAGGGAATCATTAAGGCTGGAAAACACCTCCAAGAACTGGATGGTCTCAAAGGTCCCTCCCAGCCCAGCCCGTTCCATGACTCCCTCTGTGGCTCTGTGGCCCCAGGCTGAGCCCTTCTTGCAGCACATGATGCTCCCAAGCCCATGTGTTTATATAATGTGCAGCCATGGTGTATTTATAGTTTTGTCACTGTACAGTCAAGCATCTGTTCTCAACTGTGACATAGTTTCTCCTTGGATGGAGATTTGGGTGGGTTTGTTCTGGATCAGTGAGCAGTGCCAGGACCTCGCTGTGCTCTGTGCCAGGCGTGTTGTGCATCTCCCCTCTGGGGGATGGATGAGCCCTGGGTGGAGCCCATTCTGGCCCTGTGGCTCCAGCTGGGAGGGCTTGGGTTGGGTTTGCTGTGTTTGCCTGGCACCAGCTGCAGTCCCTCCTGCTGCCTTTACTAAGGAAACTCTGCTTCCCATCCCGGGAACACAGTGTGGGAGCTGCTTTCTGAGCAGCTTCTTGTCCTTCATTGATTTATTTGCTTTCCCTGACACACCTTTTCCACACCTGGGTGAGCCACATGTGCCTGGGCTGGAGAAGCTTCCCCCAGTTCCATTCCAGCCCATTCACTGGGGCCTTTCTTCAGTTTTACTGCTGAACCCACCACTGGCTGTGGCTCCTACAGACTGTCTGTCCCTTGGAGCCCAAAGGGGAGGTACCATAAATGTTCAGCATTCCCACAGCAGGACCTGGGAAAAGCCTTTTACCTTCCTGTGCCTCTGCTGGGCTTTTTTTTTTTACCTTTTATTTTCTTTTCTTGTTTTATCTTTTCATCTTGGTCTGCTTTGAAAACACATGTGATGAACTGTGCTGAACATCCCAGGCCTCACACCTTGCCCAGGTCTGTCAGAGCACCCAGCAGCCCCTTCCACCTCCAAGGTTTCAGTTCCATGTTTGAAGTGTTGTCTGAAGGATTCAGGTGGGGGGAAATGTGCAGTTCTCAGAGCTGAATCTCTCATCTCAGTTATTCACCTCGGGTTGCTTTTGGATTTTCTTTGAGTTTAGCAATTAAATATATATCAAAAGCCTCTTGGTACTCTGGCATCTCTGAAAGCTGGTGTGTTCCAGCACTCCTGCTTTCCCTGGGAGGCTGGTGGAGTTCAGCCACTGGTTTTGTAAATCAGTTTGGTGTTTTTCTGGACAGCATAAATTTGATAACATAATAATTTTTTATATTGGAATTATTTTAAAATTTCTACTCAATCTAAGTCTGGGCTGGCAGTGACTGAAGCCAGTATCTGGTGCTGCTTCAGGGGAGCCTCACACCTCGCTGAGCTTGGAGGGAGACTGGAGTGTGAGATTGTAATAAAAGAGGTTTATTGGCTTATAAAACTGACTGAGCAGAGAGAATTGGTACCAAACGGGGGTTTTTGGCAAGTCACCTTGTGAACTTGGTGTTCCTTTGTTTGTACAAGAGCAAGTGATGTGTTTGCAAATGCAGCTGATCTCTTACCCTGCAGGGAGAGTTGAGGGGACAGAGTGTCCCCCCGGGGCTGGGGAGGGACCCACGTGCTCGGTGCTGGGGGAGAACAAAAGCTGCTGAACTTTGCAGTGTGTTTATTTCCCGGGGGCCAGGACGTTGTGGGAAGGTGCAAAACAAATCAGGATGTTTGTGGACAGCAAAAGCTGACTTGCATTTTCTTTATATTGAAGCCATAAAGCTTTATGATGAGCTTTATGACGAGCTGCAGCTCATTCCAGCGCTGTTCCAGAGCGTGGGAGACTCCAGGGAGACCTGAGCCTGCTCTGGGATGTCCCAGCCCCAGGGTTTCCACTGGAATCTCACACCTTTGGCCTAGGGGTTTGCTGTGGGTTGAACCTGCCAGAAGTGGCTTGTGTGGGTGCCCTTTTGCCTGGTTCAGAAGTGCAGGTGCTGCCTTCCCTTCCCTGTGCTCCCTGTGCCCACCTCCCGATGCCACCTTGGACACAGAGAGCCTGGAATGCAGCCTGCAGAACAAAACACCCTGCCTGAAACCTCCTTTCAGTCTGGTTAGTTGTGAATAACCCAGATTTTACGGTCTTTGTATCAAAGATATATTTTGTTTTAAGTGGTGTTTTTGTTTAAAAAATGCAGTTTAGCGATAAGCAAATCACTCTCATTTTCCCCTAATGATAGAGTACAGTAATATTGTTAAATTTGCTCTCCCATTTATGCACCATCATTTTGAAATCAGATCTGAGAACATCTTTTACCTTCAAACCTTTATTTTCCCTTCCCTTTGATACTTGGTTTTTATTATCCATATCATTTAATTACGAGCGCGGTGCTTCCCGATAGGACTTTTGTGAGGGAGTGTTTTCACAGCAGCTTTGCTTTGTGCTGCAACAGAAATATGATTTTCTCTTCTCGAAGCCTAATCCAGCATTTAAATGCACGAGGCCCCTTTCTCACTGCTGCACAATCACCTGCTGCGTTCAGGGCAGGTTTGATGGGATCAGTCTCTGGGTGTCCTGGGGTATGGATGCTGCTTGTGCATCCCCTGGCAGTGCCCACAGTGGTCTGGGACCTGGCAGGGCTGTTCAGCTGCCACGTGTCACTTTGGGTGCTGGTCACACTCGTGTCCCTGCCCAGGACAATGTGGCTCAAGCAAGAGGTGGAATGAATTTTCCATGTGTTCTTGGATGGCAGGTTTGGCTCTGCCCTCTGAGGGGGATCAGCCCTCGACCTCCTGCCGGGTGTGCAGGGCTGGGATGTGCCCAGTGCCACTGCCCAGTTGTGCCAGGGCTCTTCTGAGGGCGAGGGGTCGGTGCCAGGGTTGGACTCCAGGGTGGGCTGGGGTGGCACAGCTCCCACAGCCACTGCACACTCCAGGTTCCTGTGGCCACCAAACCCCCCTGATAAATAGCAATTGACTTAATGAGAATTGCTTATTTTACCCTCTAGATTTCTTTAAAAAAGAGCAAATGCTCTTTAATCGTTGCAGCACTTGTGATCCCTGTGTTATCCGAGCAGAGCAGGCTCCGTGGCATTCCCAGGCTGTGTGTGGGGTGTGTGTGTGCAGGCAGAGCTCCCCACCAGGAATCCTTGCTGTAGGGGTCCTCACAGGGGGGCACGTTTATGGAGACACTTGCAGGGCTCCTCTCTGGCTGGGAAATCCCACCCAACCAGGCCCTTGCCCAGCCCGGGTGTCCCTGGTGGCACCAAACTGCTCCCAGTGGAAGCTGTCCCACTCCTGAGGGTGCTCCGTGGTGGATCATCATCCTCGCAGCATCCCAGGGCAGTCTGGAACCTGCTGCACGAGTTCAGCTTGTGTTTGAGCTGCAGGGAAGATGAACAGTTTATATACCTGGCTGAAAATTAGCAGCACTTGAAGCACCTCGGGATGGGGTTGGCTCTTTGCTGACACGTTTCCATTTCAAAGGGGGAAGGATGAGGAGTTTGATTTATGTTTATTGCAGCCCAGGAGAAGCCAGATCAATGCTGCAGTACACCCTCATTACACCCAGGAGCCAGGTTTGCAGCTCTGGTTTGAATTACTGATGTAACTTCCTGGGAATGATCGGCAATAATCGGGAAGATGAAAAGAAAACAAAGAGGAGAACAGAGGTAGTTGAGTGAATCTGTGGTGGATCTGCTGAGTAGGCAGTGGGCAGAGTGAAGTCTGGGACTGGTGCCTCTGAAAATTAAATATTCTTGGATCTCTGTGGCTGCCTTAGATAAATACCTCGTGTGTGTGTGTGTGTGTGTGGAGCCAGCAGCTCTAGAGCTGGTTACAGATCCGTAAATCCGAGAGCTCCTCAGGACTGAGCAGCACCACTGGGAAGAGTCTGTGCAGGACCAGAGGCAGGGGGGTGAGGCTGAGGCTTGGGCTGAAGTGGCACCACACCCCAGCAGTGCCCTGAGCTCCTCCTGGCGCTGGGGATGGACTCGAGGGGAGCCACCTCAGCCTCAGCCCTGCCCTGCAGGGGCACTGGGAAAGGCAGAAGGGTCCCTGTGACCCCCTGTCCCCAGCCCTGGCTGCAGCACCCACGGCAGCAGAGCACCCAGAGGTGGCTCAGGGATGGGGACCCACCTGCTGGGTGGCACCTGGGCCATTTGGCAACGGATGTGGGCATGGAGAGAGAGGTGGTGGCAGGGAGCTGCAGAGCAGATGGGATTTTGTGTGCAGGGGGGTGAGGATGTGGCCTGGATTGGGAATGAGGATGCACAGGGGAAACCAGGAACTGTCCAGGACCACGTGCCTGTGCCCAGGGCCACCCAAACAGCCCTGACAGCCCGAGCTGGAGTGCTCTGTCCTCCTCCAGAGCTGGGAATGCTCCAGCCCTGAGAGTGAGGAGCTCTCCAGGGCAAAGGAGGGGGCAGGAGGGTCTGGCAGCTCCCTCCTTCTCCATCAGTGCAGAAGGTGGAAGAGCCATTGTTTAAAGCATCTGCTTCAGTATTTCTGAAGCTGTTGCTGGATTCATTCCAGATGAATCTAAATTGGAAGGTGTTGCAAGTGCCAGATGGAGCAGGGATATGTAAGGGAGAAGTATGAAAGGCTTGGAAATACAGGCAATGTCTTCAAAGATAAAGCCAGAAAAAGAAAAGCTTAACAGGCCTTGAGGGGAAGAAACCAAAGACCTGGTCCTTGGTGGGAAAGAGGGACATGAAAGGAGCTGTGACAAGGGATACAGGCAGTTTATAAAGCAGGTGGGAACATTTTCAGCACTGTTCTTTGGTCTAAATGGGGCTGGTTTATTGTTGTTGGGCACTTTTGTTCAATTGTAGCCTATTAGCTCTGCTGCAGCCCTGATGAATAAGAAAAGTGAGAAACAAATGCATTTTTCTGCCTCTGCCCTGGCCTGAGAAGCTCTGCTCCTCATCCTCTGCCCTTCCTGCACCATGAGCTGCTCCTCCCTGCTTGTCCCAAATCAGGGAATCCTTGCAGTTGGAAAAGTCCTGTGAGACCAAGTCCAACCATTCCCCAGCAGTGCCAAGGCCACCACTAACCCCTGTCCCCAGTTGCCACATCCACATGGCTCTGAGATCCCTCTGGGGATGAGGACTCCCCCACTGCCCTGGGCAGCTGTGCCAGGCATGGACAACCCTTTCAGGGCAGAAATTTTTCCTTAATATCCAATCTAAACCTCCCCTGGCGCAGCTTGAGGCCATTTCCTCTTGTCCTGTCCATCAGTTCAGGGGACCTGAGCATCCATCCAGTGTTTCACCTGCTGCTCCCACTGCTGGGCTGGAAGTGCCTGTTTGAAAGCTGGTGCTTGGATCTAATTCCTCAGGGGAAGATGCAAATGATCTTGTGTTGTTGGATTACAAGAAATGGCAATTTCTGTGAAAACCATCCCTGTCCTTCACATGAGTGACTGTAGGTGGGACCTGCAGAGGTGCCTTGGAGCTGGGGGTGCAAACACTGACCCAGCACAGTTGGTGCTGTGTTTATAAATAGCTGCATCCTGGACACCCACCTCTCTGACTGGGTTCACCAAAAAGACCCAAACCCAGGCTCCAGCTCCTCCTTGTCCTTGACTGCCACTGGTGTCACCTCCACGATGCTCCCACACGGTGCCAGTTGTGCTGGAACTGATGTCCTCTGGACCTGGGGTGACATAAACAGTGTTTGTGGGAGGCTCTTGATTTAAAAAAAAAAAAAGGAAATAGGAAGCAGGACTCGACTGAAAGCTGCTGCTTGCAGAGCACAGCAGCTCCTCTGTCCTGGTGCCACACTTGTTTGGTTTGGAATGGCCCTTTGCAGAGGGTTTTGCTCCACTTTGGCTGTCATGCCATGATTTTGTTGAATTATTAATGCAGAGGCTGAGAGGGGCCTGTGTGAGCAGCTGAAGGACATCACTTGTGGGCTTTGATGCTTTGCAGTCTGCACAGGCGCCCTAGCAAGAGCTGCCACGTGCAGGGGCTTTTATTTCTTGGGTTTCCTTGTTCTTTTCCAACACAGACATTCAGGTTTTTTTAGGGTATTCTGTGTTTCTTCTGAGCAAATGACATTTGAAGTGGTGCTGTACATTCCAAAGTAAGATTTGCAGTTATTTGACATGAGCAAAGTGGTCTCATCCAGCGTTGGTTCCAAACCTGCCCTTTGGGCAGCATCCCCAGGGGTTGTTGTCCAGGAGCAGAAGGACAGAAATGATTTCTGTGGTGGTTACTGCAATAGATAAGGCTGATATTTAGCAAGTAGCTCCACATTAAAATTTTGATTTAGGTACCTGAGTGCACATCACAACAGAATTTGCTTCTAATTCAATATTCATACTGGCCAACAGTCATTAATAGTAATTATCTCAAGGAACAATTTTAATGAGTCTCTTCCAATTTTCAGTCAATGTCCCTTCTGGAAAAAAAAATCTCCTTCTGAAAGGTATTGAGATTGTTTATCACCCCCAAAATTATTATTTGTGAAATTCTTCTTCCTTGGCATTACCATAGAAATGGTGGCACTGTCATGAGGCTGCATTGCAGTTTTATTTTCTGTTTAGATTATGTGTAATACAGTGTCCAGTATTTGCATATGAATTTGCCAACACCACCAAAGCAATGAATGTGTTGTGACTCAGAAAATAATTGTAAAACGTGATTTTGTGGCTGCATTTCTAGAAAGCAAAGAGCTGCTCCACGTCCCACTGTGCTGCTCTGGAATGTCCCAGAGCTCCAGTGCAGCCACTGGGCTTTGGGCATGACCCTGCTGGGGGGTTCCCAACCCAGCCCTGTAAATCCCCACGAGTTGTAACTCCTCTGCAGTGAGAATGAGGATGGTCTGACCAGCAGGTGGAAGCAGAGAAAAAAAACCTCTCCAAGGCTCCCGTGTGTTCCCAGGCTGCTCACAGAGGGGTTTTTGAACGCTGCAGACCAGCAGGGCAGGTGAAACACAGCCTCATTTCCTGGCTCCTGCACCTGCTCCATCACAGCCTGGGCTGGGGGGTGTTTAACAGCTTCCCCTGCTGTTGGTTGCTGCCAGGGGGCTTTTGCTTCCTTTAATCCTTCCCTGCTTTTGTGCCTCACGAGCACCAGGAAAGCGAATTTGCACTCAAACCCTGTGCTGGTGCTGCCATTTATTCCCTTGAGTTGCCATTTCCCCAAAACACAAAAGGTCTTGGTGAAGCATCAGGCCCAGGGTTGGTACAGACAGTCTGCAGGCAAGACTGCAGGGCTGAGACAGGATCAGCTGCGGTTGTTTGAGGAGCTGTGGTCTCTCTGGAAGCTGTTTCCCAGCAGATCCTTGTCTCCTGGCAGGTGCTGTTGCCTCATCCTGCCACTGCTCCTCCTCATCCTTGCCTGTGCAGCAAGAAAAGAGGTGAATATTTGCCTCAGTGTGAGGGCTGGCAGAGGGGGTGGTCTCTGGGGTTCAGGTGGGCTTTGGGTCGTGGTGTCTGGTCAGAGCTGGGAGTTCATCTCTGTAACCATCACACGTGTTCATGTTCTTTGGGGAGAGTGAAGCTCTTGCTGCTCTGATTTGTGTGTCAGGTGTCTCACAGTGCTGGGAACTGATAAATTAGGCATATCTAGAGGTACTAGTTAATTAAATCATGATGGATATCAAGCAATGGTCATCTTCAGTTGGGAAGTAGGAGTGATGTTTACCCTTGTTCTGAGTCAGTATGAGTTGATCGTGTAATCTAAATGTATCTCATGGTTTTTTCCTCAGGAAATGGTTTAATTTCTTTGTAATTGCAGTAGTTTTTAGCTTTATCATTTCCAAGTATTGGCAGTGTTTGCAGAGGGGTAAAAAAGCGTTGCAAAAGGAAATAAATACAAAGATGTAATGCTTTATGCATAATAAAAGTGCATTTAAGCTCTAACATGTCATATAATCGTTCAGCCATTTCACAAACTGATGAATTCCTGAGCTCAACCACTTCAGAGGGGGAGTAGCAATGTGAAACCTGGAATAAAGATCCCAAACCAGGAACCAGCTCATTGGTTTAATGGGTCTTTCTGTCTTTCTCCGTGCTCAATGCTCTGTGCTTGGGAGTTCAGGAGCAGAGGATGACAAACTCCAGCTCTCAGTGTGTGATGAAGGAGCTCTGTGTGTGTGTGTGTTTTATAACAATATTTACCCCACAAAGGCAGTGGCACCAGTGTTTGAGGTGCAGAGCAGGAAGGCAATGCCCCTCACTGCTGGAGCTGGAATCAAACACCAGCCCCTAGATCAGTGTTCCCATTAATGGCTGTAAAAGCATCTCTGAAAGCTGCATGGGATGTTTTGTTGGGTTTTTTTTGAGTGAAAGATGAAGGCATCTTTTATCCTTAAAATATTTACAGATTTTTATTATTTCATACAGGGAAAGAAATTACCCTTGTTAGCGTCAGCTGAGGCGTGATGGAGCTCCAGGAGCAGTTGTTCTCCCTCTTATTAGAGAGATCTTCATATCAATCCTCACTTTATGGATTGTAATAGAGCTGCTGTAACAGCAGTAATTGGGGAAATTAGTTTGGACGGTTGCATTAATATTCATGCATTCCTGCAACAGCTCTGTGCTAATTAGTGTCTCTTCCTGCTCGATGATGGTGGCAAAGTGGGGTGAAGTGACTCTCCAGGGTTAACCTGTGCCCTGACCGTGGTGCCCAGGCTGGGATGGGCATGTCTGGGGTGGCTCGTGCTGCTGTTCCCGGGCAGGGGCACTGCTGGGGCATCCCAGGGCAGCTTCCACGGGAGTCCTGAACTCCCTGGGCAGGAGGAGGATGTGGCAGTTTGCTCCTGGGGAAGCACAGAGTCACGTTGTTGGCTGTGATTATTCCGCAGTAAGCGGGAGAGCGCCGGGATCTGGGGAATACTCCTCTGCATTGGCCTAGATATGGGAGAGGGGGTCAGAGAGAGCTCTTTCCATCTCTGATTTCCATAGTCCTAGAAGGTACCAATGGGAGAACTGAGATTTTCCTGCCTTATTAAGTGAGTTTTGCTGTCATGGTTTTTTTTTTCCCTTCTCATTGAGAGCTCTAAAATGAGCACAGTGAGGTTGGTGCCCTCGGTCTGGGGACAGCAAAGGGACAGTCCTCCCTCACTGTGTCACCCAGGAGGTTGTTGCTTTGTCCTGCTGTGTTTTGAACGGATCTGTAGGTGTGGAGCACTAACACAGAGGATTTGGGGACGCACTGCTTGTACACAAAGCCTTATAGTCCCCATGGGGTTCAAACAGTCCCCACTCTTGAGGAACTCAGGCAGTGGTGTCTCATCTCATAGCACTGAGCCCCAAACCCTGCTCTGTTCCCTTTGGCAGGAGTTGTGTTCTCCCAGGAACAGGACAGCCTCACCCTCCCTGTGGCACAGCTCAGGACAGCTCCCCATCCCTGTGGCACAGCTCAGAACAGCTCCCCATCCCTGTGGCACAGCTCAGAACAGCCTCACCCTCCCTGTGGCACAGCACAGAACAGCCTCACCCTCCCTGTGGCACAGCTCAGAACAGCTCCCCATCCCCGTGGCACAGCTCAGGACAGCCTTCCCCTCCCTGTGGCACAGCTCAGGACATGCTCCCCTCGGGCACCTCCTCATTCCTGCTGGGCTGGGGTTGTGTCTGGGGCACCTTCAGGAGGCTGCAGTGGTGGAGAGAACCCTGCCAGGAGATCTGCAGGGCTCTTGCCATCTCCTTAAGCCAAAAACACTGCTGAGAGGGGAGGTAAAGGAGCAAATACAGGTAATTCCAATACTCCATAATAATACCCCCATCTCCCTCTCCAACCTGGGAGGAGTTGAAGGCAGCAGCAGAACAGGGGAAGGAGGGATCCAGAGACCACTTGTCTCTGGTGTGCTGGGCTGTGCCAGGCCCCTCCTGGGGAGTGAGGGACGGATTTGCCATTCCCTGGGGTGGGATTCCTGGGGTAGCAGGGGGCTCTCATGCCCCAGGGGTCTGTGCCAGCCTCGCTCTCCCGAGTGTGCAGGTGATTAAAAAGATGCAGTAGCATTGCAGTGACTGTTTCCTCGAGCTGGATCTCTGCACTAATTAATCCAGGCTCTCTATAGGATTGCTCTCAATTATGCAGTGCTCCTTCCTCTCTGTCTCCTGCTTTCCCATCCCACCTGGCATATGGTGCTGCAGTCTGGGCTGCCACTGGAGCTGGATCAGCCTGGAAAAACACTCCCCATGGAAGTTATGAGCACCCACAGGTGCTGGGGCTTGTACAACAACACAGACAATCCTTTTAAATCCTTTTTTTTTCCCCCCTCTTCTTCTTTCCTTTTCCTTGACAGGAAAGGGATGTGATGTGCTTCACTCAGCCTCTTTCACAAACAAATGAATAAATAAAATAAAGCCGTAAATGATTCGAGCATTTCTCTTGAAAGCTTGAAAGGGAGAAATAAGGAGAAAATGCTATTAGTTCTATTTTTAAAGACTTGAGAGCTCTGGGATGCCATGGTGATGGAACTGGTGTAAGCACCTTGATAGATACAAATCTCCTGCATGCCTGGAATAATGGAGATGGACCGGGACAGTGTGCAAGTGGAGAAGATTCCTGTTTATCTAGTTCCCCTGTCAGCTTTCTGTTGTTAAACATGGTGATTCCAAGCTGTCAGCATGGATGTTAAAATCTTCTGGCATTTCTGGCTATGAAAAGTCTGCAGGGAGACAAAACCCACAAATGCTGCTGCTCCACAATTGTGTTCCCAGTGCGGTGGGAGCTGAGAGCTCACTCCCCCCAGGGATGTGGGGGGCACTGGGAGGGATCTGGGGGGCACTGGGAGGGATCTGGGGGGCACTGGG
>NW_020897851.1:833477-834115 GCF_003984885.1 Neopelma chrysocephalum
CTGGGAGGGATCTGGGGGGCACTGGGAGGGATCTGGGGGGCACTGGGGACCCTGCCAGCTGTGCAGCCCAGGGGCTGGTGCCCCCTGAGCCCAAAGGTGTGAGAGCAGCAGTGTCTGTGCAGGAGGTGCTGTGCCAGTGGAGGGACTGACAACCATTTTGAGGAGCTCCTCAGTAGCTCCAGAAAAACCCTGTGAACAGCTCGGGAAGGGATGTTTTGGGGGCTCCCTGAAGTGCTGGGGCCCAGGGAGGTGGGCAGCACCCTTGACAAGAGGGGATGGCTGCTGGGGCTCCCCGGGCACAGGACAGGGCTGCTGCCCCCCTCCCTGGCAGCTGGCATTCCCCAGCCAGGGACAGCAATGTTCCTGCTCTTTAGTGCTGCCAGGGAGCTGGCAGCTGGCAGCAATGCAGAACTAACTAAGGATACTCCCAGAGCACTGGTATTTAGGAGAGGGGGGGAAGCAGAAGAAAAGAAAGAGGCTTGAGTCACTCAGTTGTGACCATATAATGACTCTGTATACAAATTAGATGGATTCACATGGTGCTTATCTAAATGAGGTTGCCATTTTACAATGCTAATTTTCCTGTTGGTTGCTTGTGATACCAGAACACAGCGTATCAAAAAACATTCCTGTGCTCC
>NW_020897851.1:834125-852073 GCF_003984885.1 Neopelma chrysocephalum
ACCAGCACCCAGAGCCCCTCACCAGCACCCAGAGCCCCTCACCACCATCTAGAGCCCATCACCACCATCCCACTGAGCTCCTCTTCCCACGTCCCTCCTGGCACTGCTGCATTTGTTGCCTGTCACAGCCAGAGGTCCAAAGTGCTGTGACACCCCACGTTCTGCATAAACTTCCCTTCAGAAGCAGCTGTTGAGGGAGAGGTAAAAGAGCAGCGGTGATGCAGGGTATAAACTGCACATGCATAAACATGAGGTGATCTCCAGAGTCACGGGGCTCATTTTAATGTGATAAATACAGATGCACAAGTGTTTGCAGAGCACCATTCATGGCTGTGTTAATTTTGTGCATCACATCTTCCAGCTGTGGGATGTTGTGGAGCTCCATTGAGGCCAATGGCAGTTTTCACCAGCTGTGCATGTGATGCTCTGCTCAATTTTGCCTCATGAAAGGGAAAATACATGATATCACATCATTCCTTCTTGCCTGCAGCTGTTCCTCAGCTCTGCCTCCATCTCTCCCTCGCTTCATGTGGTTCCTGAAGGTGAACAGGTTGCTCTGCTCCCTTGGCTCCCGGTGCCTTGAGGGACCTCCCTCACTGGTGCCTTGAGGGACCAAACCTCGGGAATGCTGAGCAGAAGGAACTCCCAGCATCAGCAGCCTTTCCATGGAGCAGGGATCTTGCCATATTTAGTGCTTTGCAGAAATGGGTTCTGTTCCTTTTATCTTCAGAGCTCTCTGGGGTTAGAGACATCTCTTTCATCTCGACAGAGCTCCCTGGCCCTGTGTGGGGCAGCTGGAAAACCTCACCCAGAGCTGCAGGTCAGAGCTGCCAGCAAGATCCCCAGCACTGGGAGAGTCAAACATGGACAGAAAGGTTGGGAAAATACAAGGCTGCCCAGGGAGCCCCATTAGTTTGATCTCTCAGAGCTTAAGCCAAGTTGTAGGTGCTGCAATGAACCAGCCAAGCCCATCCAGTGCCAGAGAGCCCAAGTTGTCTTGTCAGTTTGTTGGAGAAAAGCTGTTCCAAATTTTGATATGTATGTCCTCCAGGTACCATTCACATTTCCAGGGTACCTGTATTTTTCCTGCTGAAGGAATTGCAGGAAGAAAACTATCAAGTTTGTTTTGAAAGTATTTTAGAATCTGAGTTAAAGTGGCTTTATTTGCACTTGATTTTCTTCTGCCTTCATTTCAAGCTATAAATAAGCCCAGCTCTACCCACCCATGGCAGGCATAACAGGTGGAGTCTACTGTAACAGTTCTGCTATCAGGAGAGAAAACAAATCACACCTGACTTACCTCAGGTGTAAATTCACTTCAGGCTGTATGTACACGTTTTCTTTGATTCACAGCTACATCTAATATCCCAAACATTGAACACTGACAGCAATTTACACCAACTTTGCACACGTAAAACTTCCAAAGGACACTTGGTGCAGAGAACTGAGATCCTTTTGCAGTGGCTGAAAACTAAATTAGCGCTGAACTGACACTGGCCAGTTCAGCAAAGGTTAAGAGCAGGGCAGGTGAGGACTGGACAGGGTGTTTGAGTCACTGGAACTGTCTGTTGGTGTGTTTGCCTCGGGATCAGTCCAGTCACAGACACAGAACTGTTCCTCCCCTCTCTGTTTTGGCAATGTCTGTATTTTGGAAAGCAGACCCTGGTCCAAGCTGTGCAGGTCCTTCTGCAGGTCTCTCGTTGCTCACAGTTCACTGTGGGCTCCTCTCCCTCGCTCAAGGCCAGGGAAGGAGCTGCTGCTGCTCTGGGGTGCTTTTCATCAGGGTACTGAGAGACTGAGCTGGTAGAGACCTTTGCAAAAATAAAAATATTTCTATATCTGCTTGCTCCTGCATGAGCCTAATAACATGGCCCTTAGAAAGTAATTTGGATTAATTAGAATGTCCAGGCACTTTTGCGATAAAGACACGCCGAGTAATTATCCAGTGTCCAGAATAATCTGTTGGGCTTGTGAAGTTTAAGTCTGAAAATTATTCTCCCCTAAGTATTCGTCTTTCTAGCTGTATTTCTGTTATTAAATTTGTTTTCCCACAAGTTAGATAAGAAGAAATGTAATTATTTAGCTGGCAAGCTTAATGTTGAGGTGAAGAAAACCAGTGAAGGTAAAAGTGTGATTGCTTTGTGTTTTTCCTGTAATAATGCATAAATATTTATGCATATGTGGAATTACATGGTGATGATGCACTCTGTAAAAGGCCAGAGATGAAATATAAGGAAATAAAAGGTATAGATATTCACTGAAACTTCATTATGCCCTATAACTCTTGTATATGTGGTCGAAGAAATGTCAGATGCAGATTTCTCCCAGAATTACAATCCCCTCTCCCTTCCCTCTCTCCTCACCACATTTCCTCACTCTCCTTTCTGCCTCAGGTCTGTGTCCTGAAGGACCTTGCTTGGTGTCTGATGCTCAGAGGACACAACAGGCCTTTTTGCTCGTGATAACCTTTATTTTGGATTAAAGAAAATATGAAATCAAAGGCAGGCTAAACATAATCCCTCCGTGTCCCTGGTGGAACATCCCCATGCCCTGGGTCAGTGCACAGCCACACTTGTCTCTGGCAGAGTTGCCACTGCTGCAGCAGAGGTGATAACTTGGAATACAGAGCCACAAACAGGTTGGCAGGGGTTTGGTTCCAGAGGCAAACTCCAGTGTCCTGGGCTGTTCCTTCAGCACTAATGAACACCTGAAAATAGGTCCTGCAAGGGCTGTTCTTACCTGGAGCAAAATCTCCATTGATGTGACACTGGGAATATATTTATATCTTTGCTAAAATACCAGATAGGAATTCTCTGTTGTCCACGCTGTTTGTAAGGGTTGTGAGATAAAAACACACAGTTGTGCTCCTCCCCACACACTGTACTGTTCCCTTGCTGCAGGAAAGAGCTCTGTGCTGTGTGTACTGGGTGCCACCAAAACTTAAATGGCTCTGAAATGATCTTCTGGATTTCATAATGCAAAAGAAGATCATTTGTGCTAGTGGAAAAAAAAAAAAAAGAAAGAATGGATAATTTAGATTTTATCCTAGAGTTCATTTAGGCCAGCCCTTGTCTCTGGCCATTGTTGGAACCAGTTTAGAACAGGGAGGACTCACCTATGCATGGGATAATCAGCTCTGTGCATCCAGTCTCATCCTGGTTGATGTTGTTTTTAATCCACAGTTTTTCTCTTGCCTCAACCTTTTGATAAGGTGCCAATCCAAGCCAAGACAGCTGGAGCTCCAACAGGACTTCCAGTCAGGCACAGTGTGGGAGCAGGTCAAACCCACAGGGTTTTGGGTGATTTTTGACAAACGTTTAATTTCAGAAATACTGCCAGTATTACATGGAAGGAAATAAGGAAAGATGTGAGTTCCAGAAACCCTATTTAAAGACCATTTTACTGCAGCTGATCCTCTTGGGGTGTTTGTAGGGGATCCAGGGAGGGCAGCTAGAGGAGGTCACACCCTGCAAGACTTTCCCTTCATATGAACACTTGGAGACACGTTAACAAGAACAGACTCTTACTTTTGCAATATCTGATCAGTGAGAGTCATCCACAGGAACTCAGGTTTGCTCCTTATGGTGTTCAGCTGCTTGCCCAAAGTTTAACTGTACAGTGAAATTAGAAATTATTAGAAATATAGATAAATGTGCCCTGCCAAATTTTGGGTGTGTCCCTCTGCAAAGGCAAGGTCACAGGCTTGACTCCCCCGACTGTCAGACACTTGGCTATATTGAAAACTGAGGAATAAATATTCAAATCACAGCCCTGTTTTCCACAGCATAAACACGGATGCTCCCCTAGAAATGCAATTATGAGATCTGCTCCAACCCGAGCTTGAGAGCTTTCACTGAGCCTGATAACTCAGCTCTGAGGGCTGATTGTTTCCCCTCGTACCACTCTGCAATTTGTTCCTGCCGGGGTGGGTTTGTGTGTCTGTGTTTGTGTGTCTGTGTTTGTGTATTACTTTCAGAAAACTGTGCTGTGCTACTGAGCTCCTGTGTCTTGCAGCCTGTCTGCTGAATAAGTCGTTACTGGTGTTGTCTTTATCCGGCTACTTTCAAAATCAATGAGATTTATACTTGCAGATTAAAAACCTTTTAAAATATGCATAGACAATGTAAGGTTCAATTATGTGTTTGGGATGAATGGAGCAGTGTGTACACATAAATAAAACATAAAAGCTCCTTCGCTCTGTTTATCTTCTG
The DNA here is from genome assembly GCF_003984885.1 of Neopelma chrysocephalum. NCBI lineage: Eukaryota > Metazoa > Chordata > Aves > Passeriformes > Pipridae > Neopelma > Neopelma chrysocephalum. Next base: position 838,337 of record NW_020897851.1, read on the forward strand.
GTTCTGATTTATTTTCAAAAGAATTAGAAGTGGTGAGTCCATATTTGGATGTGGGAGCTCCAGTCACTGCAAACATGTTTGTGTTTGTGCTTGGTGTCCATCCATCACTGCTCTGGCCTCTCAGGTGCTGGGAATGCAGGCAGGGGATGGGAATGGTACACGTGGAAGGAGATGAAAACAAATCCATTGTGTCCCAGAACTGAGCACAGGGCACGAATGGGCTCTGGTTCTCTGCTCAGCACTTTGAGTGGCTGGAATGACCCTTCTGAGAATGCCCTGATGGAAATCTGAGTGCCATAGGAATGGGAATACTTTTTGGCATCTAGAAGATCTTGACAGTGTGCTCACACTCCTGTCTCCCTGTGCTTCTGTGTGGATAGAATTGTTATAGAATCCCAGACTGGTTTGGGTTGGAAGGGATCTTAAACCTGGTCATGGCAGGGACACCTTCCACTATCCCAGGTTGCTCCAAGCCCCGTCCAACCTGGCCTTGGACACTTCCAGGGATCCAGGGGCAGCCACAGCTTCTCTGGGCAACCTGTGCCAGGGCCTCCCCACCCTCACAGGGAAGAATTTCTTCCCAATATTCCATATAAATCCACCATCTTTCAGCTTAAAGCCATTCCCCTTGTCGTGTCAAGGGCAGGGCTGTAGCATTTAATGGACAGACCTTGGTTTGCACCCATTGAAATGCTGTTGCCTGTTTTATCTGTTGGTTGTATCTCTTGTGCTTCCTTAGGCTGTGGTAGAAGTGAACAACCCCAAAGGTAGATCTGGGCTTAGCAGACACTCAGAGAACACAGAATGTCTCTTGAACTTGTTCACTGTCTCTCTTTCATACAATATCTTTGCAATTGTGCCTTAGACATTGGGGTGTGCCATGGGAGCAGAGTGTGACAGAATGTCCATGTGTGTTATTGGATTTGAATCCCAGCATGAGACTGAACGAGTATTGCTGCATAAGCAGCTTTGTTGTACCCTCTGATTACCAAAACGTGGCCATTAGAAGGGCTGGGGGGTCCCTGTGCTCCCATCACCTTTCGTGGGTTCAGCTCAAAATTACCTTGAAGCATCAGCTCCTAATAGAGCAGATCCTTTGAAGCTTTGTTAAGGTTTCAAACTGCCTCCAGCAAAGCCCCATCCATTAGTTTAATGTCACTCTCAGGCTCTCATCTAGCAGGGCTGGAGTTAAAATATGAAGAGCTGTGCATTCTTGCCCTGCAGTGGATGGGCCATCATCACTGATGTTCTGACTGATGTGCCCTGGGAGGAACATTGTGGTTAGTGTGGAACAGCCCGATGTGCTGTGCTGGTCAGAGCTCAGCCACAGGACCTGCAAACCAGGGCAGCTTCAGCCTGGTTTATGGGCGAGCTAAAACTCTTAACAGGTTAATATTTCACTTGAAAAATATGAACTGTGGAAGTTTCATCCTTGTAATGTGCCTTTGGCTTCAGTGCCAGTGATCCCTGTGGTGCAGTGGATAAATATTCCTGTTTGGGGATGGGAGCTGTGAGAGGTTCCCTGTGCCTGGATGTGTTTGTTGTGTCACCCAGGGAAAATTTGGGCTTCTGTCTGTGTGCCAGGGAGGATGGACCCCTCCTGCTTGGGGAGGGAGTCTGGGCTCTTGCTGCCTGAGCAGGGGAGAGCAGAGGAACCTCTGCCCTATACAAAGGGATGGGGAGGGGGTTGGAGTCTCCTGCACTCATCCCTGGCATCACTGTCCCCTGTCCATGGCACTGGGAGGGATCTGGTGGCTTCCAGGCAGCCTTCCCTCAACATAAAGGAGGATCTTTGCATGTCAAGTGCCTAGAAATAGTAATTAAAAATTATAAATTAGATTTTGACTTTAATATTGTTGACTCAAAATATGGATAAACCAAGGGAAATTAAAATGTGAGTAATATAAATACAAGTTAATTTTGCTTCTGAGAAGTGATCACTTGGAAAGGATCTTCTTCATGATTACATAAACACAGCTTTATTCCCAAAGAGGAATTTGCACACACAGATCAGACAAGTGCGTATCTAAAAGTCTTTTTCCATTGCAGTATAAATCCAAATGCTGATTTCTGGTCATTTTTTTTTCAAGGACTAGTTTCAAACAAAAGAAGTCCCAAGGTGGAACAATTTACTGGCGCAATCAGCAATTCAGCTGATGAGGGTTGGTCCTGCAAACACAAATAATACCTGCAAGCCAGAGGAACCTATTTTTGCTGTTGCTGTGGGTGTGCTGGAACACAACAGCGAAGGGACAGGAGGGAACACGACGTCTTTTGCTGCACAGAGGGACATATTTTTGTCTCTTAAAGGAGGAGGCTTTAATTTGTGTGAAGCTTTTGTGTCCGAGCTGCAGCAGGGACGGAGGGGTTTATTTAAGGAATTCTCTGAAGGCCACAGAGTGTGAGAGCAGCTCAATTCCACTCGGGCCTCACCTATTTCTGAGACAATTGTGCTGCACTGGCAGTGGGGCTGGAACCCTGCTCTGCATCCCCCCAAGGGCTCCTGTTCCTGTGCTGGCAGTGCCAGGGGAGCTGCTGGCACAGCTCGGTCCAGAGCCTTCACTGAGTTATATTTGAGCATCAGAAAGGTTTGGAATCAGTTCATCGAGGAACCTGATTGTAGAGGAGGCTTTTTGCCACTGGGGAGGAATCACAGAGTCCCAGACTGGTTTGGGTCATCCAGTTCCACCCACTGCCATGGGCAGGGACACCACTCCCACTATCCCAGGTTGCTCCAAGCCCCATCCAACCTGGCCTTGGACACTTCCAGGGATGGAAAGTGAAGCATTCCAGTAAAGAGTTTATTCTTAATAAACTATAAATGGCCAGTTCTTAACCCACAATATGAAAACAGGTGTTATGTCCTTGTTTATTAGGAGGACAGTATTATTTACAGCTTTATAAGGGGATAAGATCCTTTTTTTTTGTGCTGTGACTAATTTTCATTAAGTTTGTGGGTGCTGGTTTCAAGTCATCTGTCCAAGGACCTTTTAGCACTTAAAAGTGGTGAGATCACCTCCCATTTTTCATGTATAACAACCCAAGCTATGCCATAAACTCATCATTGTCACAAGCAGACCTTGTTCCAGGCCCAGGTCACTGAGATGAAACACAGGGACAGTTCATATTTATGGACACCTCTCATTTTACTGCATGTTTATGATTTTTTTCTTCCTGTTTTCTGTCTGAGCTGATAAAGTGCTCCCACGAGCCGTGTGGACAGTACTAATTGCTGTAATTATTGTTTCCTTAATTGCTACAATTATTTTTTTCTGCAGTACTTTCTCATTCTAGAAAAGGAAGCAGTAGAGACCTTGTAGATAAGGAAAATACTCCCAGCTTGCCAGTATCACTCAGGATGTCTTTTCCATTTAGTGCTATGACAGTTTTGGTGGGGGTGAACATTGATTTATGTGCCTGGAAATGGGCTCTTTCATGTGCTCTTTCCAGGTTTGAAATTAATTTTTAAAAAAATGTCTCCAATTAGGAGGCCACTTGTTTGAGAAAACCACGGCAACACTGGAGGTGTTTGTTTCAGTAATGGGTTCCATCCATTATAATAATGGGAATGAGGAGCTGGGAATTCTAAATGGGCCTTATTTCCAAGGCCTCATTAAGCAGCCCCCTGGCTCCTGCAGTTCCACGGCCCTTCCTGACACTCCTTCATTCTCCTGCCACTCTTCAATCCCCTGATCCTGGGGGATCCACAGGCACTGACCTGGCCCAGTTTGTGTTGGTGATTTGTCAAGAACATCAGTAGTTCTCCATGAGTATGGAATTGTGGCATCCCATGTGAAAACTCCCTCAGAAACTAGAACTTACAGGAGTTCTAGAACTTACACTTCGATTGTCACCTGTTGGCTGAAGTCCTAATTCTGGGCAGGGGATGTGAGATGGAGCTCACCCAGCTCGGGGAGGGGTGGTGGAATGAGCCAACAGAAACACAAGCAAGATTCATGTACATGAATCATTTATGGGCTTTATTTTCTTGATGTTGCTCTTGAAGATATTTCTGTTTTATCGAATGCGCTTTGTCTGCTCCAGGCTCAGCTCCTCAGTTGTGTTTGGTGTTGTTCACGTTTGTATTTCTGTACCTTGTGAAATATCCAGCCAGTCCTGGGTGACTGTGCTGGTCTCTAGCACATCATTAGGGATTCACAGGGGGGTAACACAGGAGAGGTGGGGATGGGAGCAAACAGGGCTGTGTTTGAACACTGGTGGCTTTAATAATTGGCAAACAGAGAAACTGAGGTGACCTGTAAATAGATTAATGGTTTGCAAATGCCCTTCCCTGGCTGTGCTGGTTTTGTTCACTGCTCAGAATTCGCTCTCGTGGTGTAACTTTTGCACTTAGCAACAGGTTTGCCATCTCCAGACACCTTCTAGTGCTGTACAAAGATACTTCCTATTTCCCTTTAAAATTGGTTTACATGGAAACTTACTTTGTTGTTTTGCCTCATTTTGTCATTGTCAACATTTGATTCTGGAGTATCAAAACCAAGGTGAAGTGCACTGCGTGTCAGATGTCACCCTGAGACATAATAAGGAGGGATTATCAAAGTGCTTTGGAAGGATTTGTTCTCATCATTGCCTAAGTGTTGGGAACACTGTTCCCATGTCTTTTAAGAGCCCTAGAGCAAGAATTGCAGTAATATTTGTTTTCATCTGCACCTTTCAGGGCAGAAAAAGAGCACGTGCTGCTTGACTGACACCTTGGTTTGACGCCAGTTGATGCTTGACTGGCACTGATTTGGCAGAGTTTGGTTTTTGGAAGGGCTGGAAGGGAGGGGACCCAAAGGCAGAGGTGATTTTGGTTCCATACACCCCGTGTCTGTGAGTGCTGCAGGGCAGTGAGACCCAGGGCCATCCCACCAGCCCGGGGAGCTCAGTCCTGAGGAACGGTGGGAACTCCAGTTCCAGCCTAGTGGGAATCAGCAGGAAGATCCATTCTGCTGACTCTGCAAGCTTTCAGCCATGATCTGCTCTGATTTTGCATCTTGAGTAAAGTTTTCATAGGATCCCAGCATGGTTTGGCTTGGAAGGGATCTTAAAGATCACCTGGTTCCACCCCCTGCCATGGGCAGGAACACCTTCCACTGGATATCTGGATTTCTAGAACTTCCTGCCAGACTTTCTTCTTGTTCAGAAGGCCAAGTGCAAGTGAAAGGAGTGTGGAGGGGTTTTGCCCAGAGAAAACAGCCAGTTAAAAACTTCAGGTAGCTGAGCCCGAGACAATGAACCCTCGTCTCTGCAGTTTGCAGGAGGCTGGAGCTCTTTGTCCTGCAGTTTGAGACGTGGATGGGGAACAAAGAGTTGCTGCACCAACTGCTGGTTAAATCCTGAGGTGATAAACCCGAGCCCCCAACAGGTTCAAGGCTGTCATTCATCCATCAGTTCACTCAGGGAGCTCCAGGAATGTCCCTTTGGCAGAGCTGGGTTGTCTCCAGGGTTTGCAGTTTGGGTGGCCTGACCCTGCCCTGCCCAACCCCACAGGCTCCAGAGGCTCTGTCAGACCAGGGGGGGCTTTTCCTGTTGTCAGGAAACCATATCCATAAAACTTAATAGGAAATGGAAAGTAAAAATGCAGCAAACTGTGAACTTAATAGTGCCCTGGTGGGAGCTCATTAATATCTCAATAGGTGCTCTCCTGCATTATCTTAATTGCCGAGGCCCTCAGGGAAATTGCCTCTCCTCAAGTTCTCTGGCTGCTGTCGTGGTGAGGGGGGTTCAGGTGCTCCATTTTATTAACTTTTTAATAAGTTACTGAGGAGATGGAGCCGAAGTCAATCCCATTTGAAGCGGCACAGTAGCAATAATTATTTGCTGTTTTCGGTGCTTTGTGGGGTCCTTGGCCATGGCAGGGACTCTGCAGCAGAGCTGGGGGGAGGTGGGCAGCAAACCCAGGGCTTCTGGCAGCTCTTGAAGCTCCAGAAAGAGTTGGTTTGTCCTCTGGCCCTGGGGCTCTTGTGTATTCCCAGCTGAGACACTTGGCTGTCACCAGGAACTCACCAGGTCTTGTTTTGCTGGGAAAGAAGGTTCTGCTGGGCAGGGAGAGCAGGAGGATGATGATGTGGGATGAGGAGATAACACAACATGAACTTGAAATGAAAAATTGGAACAGCAAGTTTGTATCTCAGTTGGGTTCTGCTCTGAAATACCCTGTTCCAAAACTGTTGTTGGGAGATGTTTGATGCTGGAAGGAGTGATTTAGGAGACCATCAGAGGGATGAGTTGGTCCTTGGTGCATTTCTGCTGTGGCTCTTGGTGCAGCTGCTCATGAGCAGGACCTGCTTTTCAAGCAAGACAACAAGTGGGATCCAGAGACAGCTCTTCATTAGCAGAAGAAAATGAAATAAATGAAGAATAATGTTCAATGTTAAAAATAAATTAACATTAATTAATCACTGACTAAAGCAATGCTCCCAGCATTAATCACTCACCCTCACTGTAAGCAGAACGTCAGCCAGGCAAAGCACATGGAAAACTCCTGAGTGGGATGTTTGCCATGGTCCTGAAAACCCAGAGACTGCAGGAAAACCTTCCTCCCACAACAGAGATCTGCTCCCTCCTCTGCCAACCCCGGGGGTCCCTCAGGGAGCTCCAGTTCTCTGTGTCCTGCTGAGGGGGGGAGGCAAAGGGGCAGCTCTGAGCACAGGCTGGGTAAGGGCCAGGGGGATTGGGGTCCCCTGGGCTTTAGGGGTCACAGCCCTTCTGCCAGAATGTTGGAGGCATTTGGAAACCAGGCTGGGATTCCTGAGAGCTTTGGGAGGTTTCAGACACGTTTCAGAACAGAAAACAGGAAACCTGTGATGAGAGAAGCAGCTGCCTCCTTTAAGCTCCGGTTTTGAATGTGAGATATTGGTAACAAAGAGCATATTGATTTTATCAAAAATGAAAGAAAAATACCTCAGTGAAGAGACGGAAAATATTTATCAATTTAATTAAAAAACAACCAACCAAAAAAAAAAAAAAAACAACCATAAAACAACCTCATTAAAACCCTCTTGTTCTCCCTGGAGTTGTGACATTGGCCAGCTTGGGATTGGGTCTTGATGAACTGGGTCAATCCATTTTTGTTTTCAAGGGCACTTCAGCTTTGACAGGGGCTGAAGGAGCAGATTTGGGAGCTCCCCTGGTGAGCAGCCTTGGGGGATGACTTTGGCTGTTGGGAAGAGATGTCAGAGAGGGGGTCTGGCCCCTGGGGTTTGACTGCAGGGAAGAGGATGTTGTGTTTTTCCAACTAAAGTCACCCTCAATAAAAACACACCAGTAATGTGGAGGATCCTAAAACACAGGACAAAGGCTCCAGCTGAGTCTGGGGGAGGTTTGTCCACTGGATGTGAAGGTTAAAAAAGGAGGAGAAGAAAGGCTGAGGTGATGGATTTTAGCTGATGCAAACAAGTGTTCAGTTTGGACATTTGGGATGCTGTGCAGGAAGGGAAAATGTCTTTTGTAGGTGTCTGGAACATGCTCTGACACACAAAGTGCAACTCTGATGGCTGCAGTTCACATCCATTGAAAGACTTTTCTCTCTGTATTCAAAAGAAATGGGAGGAAAACTCTTCATACATATAACTTTATGTTCCTTTTATGTATTGTGTCAGAAGCATTGGTAAAACCCCCAATATATGCTTTTTATACTCCAGCCTGAAGTAGTTCATAATTTATGAACAGTGGAAAAAGGCTTAAAATCCAAAAAGTCTCCTAAGGAATATGAGCAATGCAGTCAATTCTGAAGCAGCTTTGGTTTTTGTAAAAGTGCAGAATATGCTCCTTTTGATTTTTAGCTGAAAAAAATGTTGTTGGCAAGTTGGAATACAAAGAGTTGCCACAGATAAAAATTGATATTTCATTCTTTTTTTTATTTATAACTGAAAAAAGCAGCACTTGGCTCTGTCAGTATGGGGGGGGGACTGTAGGTGTGCACTGGTTGCTTGGCTAATTAATAGTGGGTTAAACAGGTTAAGTGTTCCACCTAAATGTCACCAGTCTTACAACAGCAGTTGTAGGCATGGACAAATTAGGAATTTAACTTTTTTTGGAGTGCCCAGCATTTTCTGTGCACCCACAGCAGTTGGTGTCAGCTGAAAATCATCCCTCGGGTAGATTAAAAATGAAGAACCCTGATCCCAGAATCCCAGACTGGTTTGGGTTTGGAGGGACTTTAAAGCCCTGCCACGGGCAGGGACACCTTCCACCAGCCCAGGGTGCTCCAAGCCCCGTCCAACCTGGCCTTGGACACTTCCAGGGGTGGAGCAGCCACAGCTTCTCTGGGATCCTGTGCCAGGGCCTCAGGACTGATCAGTTGGTGTAATCACTCTCTCTGTCTCTGAGAGCTGCCCCAGCTTTGCTGCCCTGGGCACAGTGCTGAGTGAGTCCCTCCAACCCCATGGTCAGCACCCTCTGGGCTCCTCCAGCAGCTTCAGTTGGAACTTCTTTAATCTTCTGTGACTGGAGCACTCTAAAGTCTTGCTGTCCACGAGCCCCAGATGTAAAATAAATCTGGCAAGGCTTTTGGAGACAACTGCTGCCTTGCACTGCAGACCTAAGGCAGCCCAGCTTTCAGCCTGCTCAGCTCCTGTGCAGCTGCAGAGCAGGGACATGGCCCTGCCCAGTGACATCTCCATCCACATCTCCAGCAGGGACAGCCCCAGCTCTGCTCACTGCCAGCAGTGCCCTGGCAGCCAGGGGGGCCAGTCCTGCCCTGGGCACCAGCCCAGCATCACTGGGTGAGGGAGGGGATTGTCCCTCTGCTCTGCCCTGGGGCGGCCTCTCCTCCAGTCCTGGGAGCAGTTTGGGGTATCACAATAAAGGAAAGATCTAAAGCTGTTGGAGAGTGTCCAAAGGAGGGACACAGGGGTGGGGAAGGGTCTGAGGGGCCACACAAGGAGCAGCTGAGGGCACTTGGTGTGTCCAGCTGGAGAAGAGGAGACTGAGGTCAGAGCCCAGCAGGGTCTGCGGCTCCTCCCGAGGGGCAGCTCCAACCTCTGCTCTGGGGGAGCAGGGACAGGACCCAGGGAAGGGCTGGAGCTGGGACAGGGCAGGGTCAGGTTGGATCTCAGGGAAAGGTTCTTCCCCCAGAGGCTGGTTGGGCACTGCCCAGGCTCCCCAGGGCAGTGGGCACAGCCCCAAGGCTGCCAGAGCTCCAGGAGGGTTTGGACAATGCTCTGAGGGACAGGGTGGGATTGTTGGGGTGTCTGTGCAGGACCAGGAGTTGGACTGATTATCCTTATGGGTTCCTTCCAACTCAGGATATTCTGTGATTCTGTGAAAGTTGACTTGTTTGTTCAGGTTGAATACCAACAAGGGTTGGGGTAGTTAATCACTGTGAATGGTTTCATGCAAAGTTCCCTCTCTGTTCACTCTGCTGGGTCTGCAGCACCAATTTTGCTTTAAGTGGCTGATTTTCCTCTGCTGTAGGAGCTGCAAATGTCCACGTAACTGCACAGATATAATGTGTATCCTGGGGAAATTTGCTCTCCTGTGCTCCTGATCTCTGTGGAATCAAAGGTGCTGAGCCCTTTGCGGAGTTGATCCCGGGGAAATACAATGTTTATTTTTCTGAGAAGGCAGGAAAGCTAATAAATGCTTGTAGAGTGCTCTGCAGAGACAAAATATGAGAATGCAGAAGACGCTTGTGCTGAGGCATGAAGTGCTGACCTTTCCTCAGGCAGAAGGCTCAGATCATTATATACGATCATGTTTGTGTATATTGCAAAGCTGTTTGTTCCCTCTGTGGCATCTCAAGTGAGAGTTATGGCAGGTCCCTTAATTTAAGGAGCAGTCCCAGACTGTTACTCAAACAATTGCATAATGGGTCTGGGGATTAACATGCTGTCAGCTCAATAACTGCTCAGGGACTTTGGTATCAAGGAGAAAATAGTCCTGAACAATATTCTGGTCTCTCTGTTGCAAAAGTCACCGTCACACTCTGCTGGGAGGAGGAAGGCCATGGCTGGTGTGGCTGTGGGACAGAGGTGCCCACGCTCAGCAACCTTCACGGCTGTTCTCCATCAGAAAGAATAAAAAATAAACATATTTTTGCTTAAGTCAGGACCCTTCATTCTCCAGAAGTTGATGAAGAGTCTTCCTGACTTTCAGCCAGCGATGGCAGGTGGAGATTTAACCTTGGTTACACTCAGGGTCCCAAATCACATGATGCTGGTAAAACCAGGACACCAACAAAAGGACACAGTGATTGAAATGGTTTGTGTGCTGTGTTTGATTTAGGTTGCCTGAAGGGAAGACATTATGGATGTGCACATATACAGTTGCCTTCAATTGTTTAACCACTTTATTTGTGTAACTTGAAGTCAATGGAAAGATTCTTTCTTTGGCTTGTACCTTGTAAGGGAACTTGGTGGAGAAATAGAGCTGGAAACAGTGAAGGCAAAGCTCAGCTGGAGCCACCAGCTTTAGCTGACTGCTGCAAGTGCCGTGAGTGTTTGAACATGTATATTTATCAGAAATTATTTTTTTCTACAGATCCCACAAATCAGTTATGCCTCAACTGCACCAGAGTTGAGTGATGACAGGCGCTATGATTTCTTCTCACGTGTGGTTCCTCCAGATTCCTTCCAAGCACAAGCAATGGTGGACATTGTGAAAGCTTTGGGATGGAATTATGTATCCACTTTGGCATCTGAAGGGAATTATGGAGAAAAAGGAGTCGAGTCCTTCATGCAAATTTCCAGAGAGGCAGGTAGGCAACGCCCGTCCCCCCCCCAGACCATGCTGTGGAAGTGATGAATGTTGTTTTGTACCAAATGTGATATTATTTTTCTAGAACTTACATTTGATTCTAAGGTTGCTTCAGTCCTTTGCGATGCTCTGCAATGGCTCCCAGATACTCTCGTTCCTGAATTGCTTATGGAGCTTCAGAGTTTGAAACCTCAGTGGCTTTTGGTCATTTCTGGGGGAAATAGAGAACCCTGAGCCTTGTCAAGCTCCTGCTGTTGCCCTGGAGGGCATCCTGTGGTGTTGCTGTGGGTAGGGGGGAGATTGGAGAACGCTGAGCTTTCCTCTCTCCCCAGCTGGGGTCCTGTGCCCTGCTCGTGCCTGACACTCGTTTGTGTCACACTTTGTTCAGCTCTCACATCTCTGCCTCACTGGGGTTGCTTTGCTTTCAGTCTCTGGGCCAGTTCAGTTGAGACAATTCCTGATCTTCCCCTCCAGTTTTGCAGTTTGCTTTCCTCTTCTGCTACAGACCCTGGAAGGGAGTCTGTGCTGAAGGTGTGAGTGCTGTGTGCTCATACTCCCATCCCTGTAACTTATTCTTCAGGGTAAAGAGCTCTAAATTTTCCCCAGAGACACCAGAGTGTGGGAGGACTTTAGCTGGCTCTTTGGGGAATAGAGGTACAAATCCTTGGCAAGCTGATTTGCAATCCAGAATCGGGAGGGTTTGGGAATGGAAATGTTTCGAGTTGGATCCCGTGCTGGGAAGGAGAAATCAGCAGATGCTGTAATTCATTGTTGGTGATAAGTGCAAGGTTCCAGGAGGCTTCAGTGGTAGAGCCTGATGGGGAACACAACGTTGTTGTGCAAGAATAAGCTCTGTTGTATTCCCAGAATGAACACAGACCTCTCACCCTGTACCTGCCCTGGCATTGCCTCAAATAAAACCAGGGGATGGGGGTCAGTGCCCAGCCAGGGCAGGGCAGGAATTGCTCTGGAGCAGCCACTGGAGGTTTCCATCCCCATGGCTGTTCCAAGGCTGGCTCAGCAGCAGCTCTGCCTGCAGGAGAAGCACCAGCTCACTCCCAAACCGCCTCGGGAGCTGATGGATCCCTCCTGGCAGCTCATCCCAGAGCACGTGGAGGAGGTGCCTGTGCTTAAAAGAAAGGGGCTTTGGAGAGTGGGATCTGGAATTGTTTCCTTCTATTGATGTCACAGGAGGGACCTGCATTTGCATAAATATGTCTGTTCCTACGAATGCATATTTATGTGGTATTAAAGAAAATGGGGTTGGATTTAAGGCAGCAGGAAGTGACAAATGCCAGAGTTCATTATAATTTAAAATTGGCTTTATTTGCAAATATCCACTGTTGTAAAATCATACCCGAAATACGTTCTCTGTGTACTCCAGTGAAGAATATTGTCCCACTTTATAGACCTAATGGAGAATTCAATTTATTGTGTGAGCTGTTCATGTAGTCAACGTGTAATTCCACATCCTTCACAAAAAACAAAGCACAAACTTAACCCCACACCCTGCTGACAGCAGCTCTGCATGCAGGGGGATGTAGGTCGTGCCTAGGAGATGAAGGCACTAACAGGGATAGTGCATCAACTTCCAGAGGCTCTGGAACAGGAATAATCCGATCCCCGGCGCCGCTGCTGCTTCTTAGGGCTGTGCTGAACTCCTTGTGTCGCACAGATAAAGCTCAGGTGAAGTTCTGAGGGGATTTAATACCTGTCAACAAGTTCCCCGGGGTTGTAAAACCCTGGCAGTGTAAGAAGATCCTGTTGTCTGGAGGTTTAATGGAGCTGTGCTGCCTGGAGATGCAGGTCCTGACCTTGAATCCCTGTGGAAAAACGGCCCCTTGTTCCCTGGCTTTGGGGGTGGGTTGTGACCCTCTCCCAGGTGCTGCCTTGGGGGTTTGTGTTGCAATGTCCCTGCCTGGGGGAGAGGGTGTGGTGGGTGCCACATTTTTGGGGGTGTTTTCCCAGTTGCCTGAGGTGGCCGTGTCTCCCTGGGGACATTTTATGCCCAGAAGGGATTGAACAGGCTGCCAGGGGGTTGGAAGGAGCCTGCTGAAGGAGCAGTGAGCACCACTCATTTCCCTGCCTCGTGGCTGGGGGAGCTCTTTAGCAGCTCCTGGATCTCTGTTTGAAAACATCTGAGTGGTCAAGAGCTGCTGGGAACGTGTGAAGTGAACAGTGGTGTCAAGGGGGAGCAGAGGGGACAGGGGCTTTCATAAACTGGAGAAGTGTCCCTGAGATCATCTGCACTTCAAATGTTAAATGTATTTAAAAGGGTCCAAAAGCACGTGGCCTGAGTGAGGTGCTTTACTGTGCAGTATCATTCCAAAGCAGGGTGACATGAGCTGTGCTCCTGAGGCACTGCCAGGGTGGGAGGGAGGGATGGGGTGATGATCCTGCTGCTGCCATGAGAGTGCATTAATGGGGTGCTTGGGGTGTCAGCCAGGGCCACCACTGATTGGAAAACTCGGGCCAGAAGCAACAGAAATGCAACAGGAGAAGGAATTTTTGTCCTGAGAGAGTCCAGTTCTTGAAAGAGTTGGGCTGGGGATTATTTCCCTCTTCTTCCCAGCTTGCAGGGTGTACTCAGCATGCCCTGAAGGAATAAGGGGAGGATGGAGGGCAGGAGAGGGGTTTAGGGGGTGATTTACCTCATTTTCCAGTGACCTAAGACTTGTGATGTCCATCAGGAGTTGTGCTGTTGCTGTCACAACCCCCTGACAGGAGGGGAGAGCTGGGGGGGGGTCGGGCTGTGCTCCCAGGGAACAAGGGGCAGGAGGAGAGGGAACGGCCTCAAGGGGCACCAGGGGAGGGTCAGGTGGGATGTTCATGAAAATCTCTTCACAGAAAGTGTTGTCCAGCCCTGGCACAGCTGCTCAGGGCAGTGTGGAGTGACCAGCCCTGAAAGTGTCCAAAAACATTTGGATATGGCACTTGGGGCCATGAGGAGCAGAGCTGGGAGAGGTGTTGGAGCAGAGCTGGGACAGGCGTTGGAGCAGAGCTGGTTCAGGTGTTGGAGCAGAGCTGGGACAGGGG
>NW_020897851.1:852083-853745 GCF_003984885.1 Neopelma chrysocephalum
GTTGGAGCAGAGCTGGTTCAGGTGTTGGAGCAGAGCTGGGACAGGGGTTGGAGCAGAGCTGGGACAGGGGTTGGAGCAGAGCTGGGAGAGGTGTTGGAGCAGAGCTGGGAGAGCAGAGCTGGTTCAGGTGTTGGAGCAGAGCTGGGAGGTGTTGGAGCAGAGCTGGGACAGTGTTGGAGCAGAGCTGGGAGGTGTTGGAGCAGAGCTCCTTGTGCTGGTTCTCCCTGCGTGGCTCCGTAGGACCAGGAGCAGCCCCGGGGGGGAGGCATTTGGTCCCAAATTTGAGGCACACCACAGAGTACAGGCGTCATCAGCTCCCAGACAATTGTCTTGTAGCTCATAATGAGGTTCTTTAGGCAGAAAGGAAGATTTAGTCCATAGGTACCAGCACATTTATTATCTCTGGCCTCGAGTCTGCAGCGAGCTAATTATCTAAATTCAGTGTTTTATCCCAACTTGTTTCTGATCAGCCAGGATCTTAGGAAATCTGAGGATGAGTAGAAAGTGCTACCCCTGCTTAGTTTTCAAATATGCTTTAGCATATAAAGACTTTGCTTGATCCTCTGAGTTAATAATTCTTCACAAAGTGACTTTTATTATGAGCACTTCAAGTGAGTTTGAATATGTCATTGTGGCAGGAGATGAAGATTTGAAACATGCTCTGCAGTCTGTGGGATTAATAAATTAGGGGAATGGTCTAATTATGGAAAATCTAAAGGACAATTTCAGATTATTAATGAAACTACTGAATACTTGAATTTCAAAGATTAATTCATCTTTGATTTTTTTAAAAAAGATTAATCTGTACCAGAAGGTTAATTGCTATCTGTAAGAAATATATATATTGAAGTCGTTAGCAAAAGACCACTTGAATGCCTCCTAACAGATAAATGAAAGATCTGGAGTGCATTTATTAATGCTCTCTCTCCCCCAATGGCCCGTTTCACACCCTGGCTGTGCTCTGAGCAGCTCCCTCACCCCACTGCAGCACACTCAGGGGAGGAGGGGGATGCCTGGAGCTGCAAGACTGTGTCTGCCACCTTCCCCTCTTCCCTCTGCCTTCCCACGGCTCCCTGAGCCAACCTGATCCCTGAAATCAGAGCTCCTGCCCAGCCAGGCTGGCTCTGAGCCCCGGGCTGTGCCTGCAGGACCAGAGCTGTTCCTGCCTGTCCCTGAGGCAGGGGCTGGATCTCCACACTGAGGGCAGGATGCTCCCAGCCTGTTGGAAGGGCTGGAGCAGAAAGAGTCTGGAAAAGCTTGGCACCTTTCTCTGAGTGCTAAAGACGAGCTCAGAGGGGATCACAGCTCCTGTGCACTGTGCTGACGTGACTCTGCACTGAAGTTTCTCCTGAAGACTTTCAGTCGGTGCCGTTGGTTAAAGCCTCGGCAGAGCAGGAAGGAGAATCAGCCCTAAGCCACCTTAGCACAGAGAGCACAACACTGGCAACAGTCTCTTTATCTTCTTTTCTCCTCCTTTCACTGAGGACTTTTCTGAAATATTCATTTCTGTAATTCCTCAGTCTCCGTGATCCCGCAGACACCTCTTACGCAAGGGCAGAACATCTGGGTGAGCTGGGGGGGCATCACTGCAGGAGCTGGGGGTGCTCAGGGACACACCCCAGAGCTGGGGGTGCTCAGGGACACAAACCCCAGAGCTGGGGG
>NW_020897851.1:853755-893840 GCF_003984885.1 Neopelma chrysocephalum
GGGGTGCTCAGGGACACAAACCCCAGAGCTGGGGGTGCTCAGGGACAGAACCTTCAAACCAGGGCAGAGAGGGGACCCCTCACAAGCCCATGGCAGGGGCTTGGAAATAGATGATCTTTAAGATCCCTTTGAACCCAAACTATTCTTTGTTTCTGTGATTTTCAATCCTTCTTGTCCTCACAAGTAGTTTTTTTTTTCCCCAGCAGTGCTACTGAACAGTATTTCTTTACTGTTTCTCGATATAAACTTGAATTTCTTGATCTTGTTTTTCCCAGCTTTACCCTTGGTACTGAAACCTGTGTGTGTGTCCACGTGGGTACCCCTGTGTGGGGCACGGTGTCCTTCTGTCTGACAAGTGGAGCTGTGTCAGGGCAGGGTCAGGTTGGATCTCAGGCAAAGGTTCTTCCCCCAGAGGCTGGTTGGGCACTGCCCAGGCTCCCCAGGGCAGTGGGCACAGCCCCAAGGCTGCCAGAGCTCCAGGAGGGTTTGGACAACGCTCTGAGGGACAGGGGGGGATTGTTGGGGTGTCTGTGCAGGGCCAGGGGTGGGACTGGATGGTCCTTGTGGGTCTCTCCCAGCTCAGGATATTCTGTGACTCTGTGTGTCACTCCCCCAGAATCAGATGAACCACTGTTTTGCATTGCATTATAATCTGTGCATTAAATATTATCCTCTCTAAATTCATTGGTTTTTTTACAAATTAACGACATGCAATTAAGTAGCTCCTACAGAAATTATTTTCTATGGGTTTTTGTCTGTAACAAAGAGTGTTTTAAGCCCCTTTACCCACTGAAAATTGGAAATACAGCAGCCTTTCCTAGAACTTTGTTATTTGTTTTCTACACTGACTTGTGCTTCTCAAAAGAAGTCCTTTGATGTGGGGTTTTGGTGATCTGAGTCATCTCCTGGCGCTTTCTGTGACACCCTCAGCGTGGAGTATCATCAGACTGCTCTAATTCAGCTCCTCTCCCTGATGGGACTGACACTGAGAGCCAGGAGCTGCTCTGTCATCCCTCAGTGATTCACAGAGATCTGTGGGCTCCTCTAGGTCTGCTCAGCTGCCTGCTCTCATCCTCAATCTGCATTTTTGTAATAGAACTTAATTTTTGTGCTGTCTGTTGGGAATTCCATTAGCACAAATCAGTGCTGGGGAACAGGAGAGAGTGGAGTCACTGCACGAGGGAGTTGTACAACTGTCTGTGCTTCAGAGGGGAGAGGAGACTCCTCTGTCTGTCTCCAGTGGAGAAATGATCCCTGGTGCCAACCAGAAAATCCTGCCCTGTTTCCTTTGTCTCTTGCATTCTGGTGCTAATGAAACATCTCCTCTTTTTTTCTTGATTCACTAAAGCCCTGCTCAAGGGTTTGGAACACTCATGGCAGGGAGCAGTCACTTCATAGCATAACTCAGGGTTTGAACCCAAAAACGAGAAGGGAAGGTGAAAAAGGTTAATGGAATCCCTGTGGAGGGCAGAGACTGCACTGGCCACGGTAATAAAGAACAAACAGGATGTTTTGGTGGAGCTTTGGCCCGAGGTGCTGGCAGTGGGTGATGCCCATCACCCAGTGATGCCCCAAATTGAGGGTCTCTGATGTCTGTTCCTTGTGGCAGCTCACAAAACCAGCTGCTAACAGAGCCACTACTCAGATGGGAACTGGGAGGAGTCACTGCTTGGAAGGTGATGGGATAAAGTGCTGTGCTGTCCACCCTGATGGCTTCACTGAGCTGGAGGAACAGCCAGTGCTCACTGATGTGCCTCTGCCAGAACCCAGGGGCACAAATCCTGCAGCACTTGAGGCAGAGCAGCTGAGCCTGGGTGGTGACAGCCTGGGCCAGGAATCTGGGTTTGAAGTGCAGCCTGAGGAAAGCACACGTGTTGATGTGGTTTTTAGCATGTCTTGGCTCTTTGGAGGGTCACAGACCCCAGGGCATTCCTGGAATTTGAGGATAGAAGATGGTTCGAGGCTCAGGGAGTTTTCCCAGTGAATTCCTGGTCCTGCAGACCCCTCCTGTGTGGGATCAGGAGGGGATGGAGGTCTTGGGGATGGAGTGGCTGCAGTGCAGGGCTGTCCCTTTGTCACAGGTTGTGTTCTGCTTTCTGATGGGAATGCCCTTTATTCAATCTCTTGAGAGCCTATTTTCTTGATCAAATACAGCCAAACCAAATATATAAACCACTCATAAAATCAAGTCATTTATATCCCAACATTTCAAGTGTTTTCCATTTTTCTGCTTTTCCCAAATATTCATGACTTTGTCCTTTTGGTGTGCAGTGAAGATACGTTGAATAATATTGTCGTGGAATCTATTATTCCCTTTCCTATTGTCAAATAACAAATGTCTTATCATTTCAGAAAAAAAATAATCAGGAGCAATTGCTGTGTGAGGCTGCAGCAGCCTGTGCTGTGTGCTGCAGTCTGTCAGGGTTAGTAGGGTTTCCTTTTAATTGTAACTGATCTGGTTGGAGATGCACTTGCCTCCATCCTCGAGGGTGGTTTGGGTTGCATTTGGAGCTGGATGGTTCCTCTGAGAGTGGAAAAGCAAAGTGACTGTCACTGTGTGCGTGGCTTTTCCCTCACTTGTGGGAAGTGCTGTCCCTGGAGCAGGGGATGTCCTTAAGGTGATGTCTGGGCTTCTGACTTGCTGGTGGGTAAAACTCATTATCTGCCTGGCTTAGGTGTTCAAAAACCCTCAAGGCACCAGCCTGTGTGTTTAGATTATCCAAACATTGGGAATGCAATCTCCATCTCCTTAGTGAGGCCTCTTCCTCCCTCAGACATAACAGATGTCCTGGGCTGGCTGGCTCCCTTCCCTGAGCAGTAAAGAAGAGTGATGAGATCTGAGCTGCCCTTTGGAAACATCTACTTCTCTCTCTTGCCTCCACAGGGAGTGTTGGCACCAAATAGAAGCGTGTTGTTAAAGAATTTGAATTTTAAAAATCACTTGCAATCATTGGTATCCATGGGATAGATGTATTTTCTTACCTCTTGTCATCATCAGAAGATAAACACCTGGTGTAGGTTTCTAGGGTCCTCATGATCTCCTTCAGGAGAGCAGAGAAGCTGCTGGGCACTGGGAACTCAGGGTTTGGATGTGCCCCTGGTGGCACTGCAGCAGCAGGAGCCTCTGCCCAGGGTGGGGATTCTGGGATGGGACTGGGGGGGGCTGAGTGATTCCTTCTTCTCCATAAGCTCAGGAAAAATCAATCAGATGGAGCTGGGGAGAAGGAAAGAGGTAAAGATGTGAGGGGATGATGGCTTTTGTGCCTGCTCACATGGGACCTGAGCCCAGCCCCATCCTGGCACACCCAAATTCCACCCTGTCCTCCCACTGAGCTGCTTCTGGAGAGCTGGAACAGGCTGCTGCTCCTGCTACAGCCTCAGCCACTTTAATGATAAATATCTGCCTTTTTATGGCATTTATTGACCATGTGGAGATTGCATCTCAAGGACAGAATAAAATTGAAATAGGCAGTTCTTGTTGCTGAACAAATAACCATCAGAGTCCTTCAAAAATGTTCCCCCAGATTTAATAAACCTTCCTGGGATGGGAAAGGGGTCACGTGGGTCAGCTGGACAGAAGTGGGTGGTGAAGTCCTGGTTAATCCAAAGCAGAGAAATGCAGTGTTGAGCTTTTGTTTGTCCCAGGGAAGTTGGACACCCCCAGGGGATGCTCCTGTGTTTGGCCCTGGGATGCAGAAGGGAAGATGTTGTTTGGTGCAGGTTCAGTAAGTTTTTCATCCCAATCCAGGTGCTTTCATTTGTTCTTTGGCAGGATTTCTGCATCTCAAGGGTAATGGTTCCTGCTGGGAAGGACAGCAGGATGGTGCAGGAGCGTTGGTGTTTGTTCTGCAGCCAAGTTCTGCTGGGGAGGAGAGAAATGGGTGAAGAAATGATGGAAATATTGGGAATGGACTAAGTTTGTTAATGTGCATTGGGAAGCCTGAGGAGAAGGTCCCCTTGAAGTGCAGAAGGTGGTGTTTTGGGGAGGAGAAGGGGAGAGAATTTGGGTTTAGTGAACAAGAAAAGGAACAGGTCCGTGGAAAGGGCAAGAGAGGGATGAAGAGGAGAAGGAGAGATGAAAAGCTGTAAAATGAAAATAGATAGAAATGGTGGGGAGTTCAAAGGCTGAGCCATGGCAGGGGAAAGTTATCCATGAGTAAGGAAGATTTGCCAAGAGAGTAGGCTGGAAACACACCAAAAACACTGATTTCAGGAACAGAATTGACTTTGATTGTAAAAACTTAAAACTTCTGGAGGATAAGATAGAAATTCTTCCCTTCTTTCTGCTGGGGGCAGGGAAACCAGGCTTCCTAGAGCTTTCCCTCCAAGTGCCTTTGCTCTCTCCAAGCTCTTCCCTTGTGCCTCCCAGCCTTCCTGGGGGGAGATGTGGAGCCTGTGAATCCTGGCTCCCATCCTGGCTCCTGTGCCTGTTCCAGGGTGTGGTGCAAGGCGTGCTGTCAGCTCTCCTGAAGGAATGGAATGAATGTCATAAAAGCCTCCTGCACAGGAAGCCCCTGCTGTCATTTTGACTTTCCCCGTGGAAAATAGAAACATTGTGATTACACTGAGACTTTCTCATGGGATATGTCTGTTGTGCAAAGCAGGATGAATTTGCTGGGGCTTCACTTGGGACCAGCTCTAAATGTGTCTCTGCATCTGAAGGGTAATATATAATGGGATGCAGTAAGTTATTCCAGTTTCTGTCACTGAAATCCTGCATCCCAGGAGGAAACACAAAATATTGCCTCATCTTGTACCTTCCATACTTCACAGTCCCTTTTCACTTTGTGCTAATGCAAAGAACAGCTTTCCCAGCCGTGGGGGAGTAGCAGCACATAAATAATTCGGAGATGCCTCTTCCATCACGAGCCCTCCCCTGCCTCCTTCAGTCCTTCTCCTTCCTCAGACAACTGAGGATGACAAACACCCTGAACCCTCCATGCTTGTGGAAGATGGTTTTCGTGTCCTGCTAGTGACCTTCTGGACATGCCAAAACACTCCCTGGTCTGTCCCTGGAGGCATCTGAGCCCTCCCCTCTCCAGCCTCCTTGTGTAGGAGGCAAAGGTCAATGAGAGGAGCAAACCCCTCTAATGGGGTGTGTGTGTGTTCCCCCCTTGCAGAGTCACAGCAGGGAGGGAATGATGATCAATGGAGTTCTTCAGTCTTCCCTACATGTTCCTGGGAAAGTTATTTATCAAGGCAGTGTTTGAAATACTATTTGCTGTACTGTATCCAGGAGGTACCTGAGCTGGAAGGATGAGCTGCAATACTGCACTTTAAGTGGTTTCCATGCACAGGCAGGACGTTGGGAAGATGTATAGAGGTGTATACAGGCAGTTTATAGCTCAGCCTGTTCTGCTCCCTTTCCCTTTGGTGTTTCAAGATTTATGTATTTTCAATCTAAAGTGAATCTTATAGTGGAGACTGTCATCATTATCTGAACACGTTACCAATGCCCTTATTTAAACAAAAACCTCCTGTTGATGGTGCCCCCCACCCTCTTTCCAGGCAGGTCCCTTGGCTGGTCCTGTGTCGTGTGATGGCAAATTATGGTGTTTTCCTGTAGTAGTCCCTGTTCACAGCATTTTTGGGGTGTTAATACCAAAAGATTGGTAAAAAACCAAATTATTTAATTATTATCAGCAAAAGACTTCGCATTTATTTCGTTGTGTAAATGAAATAGAGACGAAACAGGTTAAACTTCGGGTAATGGAAACACAACTCAGACATTCATGTTTGAGAAATGAGCAGATGTTGCACTTCATGATGTGGTTTGGAGTGCATGGGGTGTTTGGGCAGGGCTGGGACTTGGTCTTGGAGGTCTTTGCTGACCTTAATGATCCTGTGATTTTGTGCAGGTGTTGGGGGTTGGAATTGGGTCTGTGCTGGCAGCAGCAGCAGCAGCGCGGGTCCCTCAGGGCTTGGGTCCCTCAGGGCTCGGATCTCTCTGGGCTCAGCTCTCCAGCAGCTCCCCGAGAGCCTGGAGGAACCCCCAGCCTGCTGCGGGGTTTGACAGAGCCAAGGAAGAGCAGCTCAGAGCTGCCCTCCCTGCTCTGCTCCCCCACTGCTCCCTGTCCTGGGGGAGCTGCTTCTCTGGGCACCAGAACATTCCTGCTGGTGGCCCCACTCTAGGATCAGGGAGAGTGGCTTCCTAGGAAAAACAGAAAGCAGAATCATTTCAGGGTGTGGCAGAGTCACTGCAGCTGTGAGAAGCCTGGCAGGGGCTATCGCAGGCTGGCATCAACAAAATACTCTTTAAGCATTGATTAAAGATACACCATAATTTAATTCCTTGGATGTATTTTGTTTCTCCCCTTAATTCACTAATCCACAGCATCTAATCAACCCTTTCATTGTCTCTCAGTTTATCTTATATCTATATATTTTGTTCCTTTTCCAGCCTAATGTTCTCTTCCCTCAAATGACTTGGTTCTCTTTGTTCACTCTCTCTCTTCAGGAGTATCCCCTGTGCTGTCCCTTGGTCCCAGGCCTGTTCTTGTTTGGAGCACTCAGGGCCAAGCCCAGTTCTCTCCAGACATGGCTGTGCTCAATTATCTTTATTTATAATGACTTGGCTTCCTCCAGACCAAGGCCTGTGTTGAGCTGTGCTGATCAGAGCTTTCTAGGAGAGATGTCCTCGGGTTAACTTCCATCCCAGCAAGCCATGGAGCTGACTGGGAGCTTGCAGTGCAGTCATCCCAAATATAGCAGCTTTCCCACTTAAAAAAATGAAGGATTTCACTTAAATGCCCGTGTTTTAAGAAGAGCAGGGTGCAGATGCAGAACAGCAGGGAACCTTTTTTTGACAGCTCTTCATTGACTTTTCATTGCTGTTTATATATTTCTTTTAAAGACAATTTTATATCCAGGCAAAAACAAGTCTAGACAGATTGTCTAAAAACTTTTATTGGCTAATTAAGATTTACTGCTGGTATAGCACTGCTGGATAGCATGGACTCTGCTTAAGAAGTGGCTTTTATTTTTTTGCAGCATGTATCTTTTGCCAAGTTTTCTCTTATTATTCCTTTGGAGGGCTTTTTTCATACCTATTTCAATGTCAGAACCAAATGCCACCTGGAGTCTGATGTTTGGACATCTGAGCCTGTGCAGAGGAACTGGAGCACCTTGATTTTTCCCCGAGTCCTGAGTGTTTGTGGTTTCTCTTCGGATTGGTTGGAGATGCAATTGCTCAGCACGCCCAGAAATCAATCCAGCCCTAAAGAGCTGTGTCTGTGTTGTGGCCTCAGCCTTTGGGGAGGGTGGGAGGTGACAGCCCTGGCAAACACAGCCCTGGTGCCACTGTGCAGTGACCTGGGGACGTGTCTGAGCAGAGGCAGAGCCCAGAGGAGCTGTGCTCCCAGGGGTGATGCTGCTCACTTTGGGATTAACTCACCTCTGGGCCAAGCTGCATGGTTTAGCAAAAAAAAAAAGTGTTTATTTGGAGGCTGGGGTGAGGAAAGTGGCTTTGGACACTTGGGTATCAAAATTGGTTCTGTTTTGCCAACTGATCAGAATGGTTTGGGTTGGAAGGGACCTCAAAGCTCATCCCATTCCAGCCCTGCCATGGGCAGGGACACCTTCCACCAGCCCAGGTTGCTCCAAGCCCCGTCCAACCTGGCCTTGGACACTCCCAGGGATGGGGCAACCACAGCTTCTCTGGGATCCTGTGCCAGTTCCAGCTCAAACAGTGTGTTAAGAACAGTGTCCTGCTCACCCCGAGCCAGGATGAATTGGAGCTTGGATATTCCCACTTGGGACTTTTTACCTCTTAGTAATCCCTGAATCAGTTCATTTCTTTTGTTGCTCATCCTCAGGAAAGCACAGCACATTCATTACAGCCCGAACTGATCTCAAACCTCCAATTGCTGCAATCAAATAACTTTTATTTATCACCATCAGGAGGGGAGGCAGAGAAGCAGCCTCACAAAATCACAGCTAAAGTCTGCAGTGCCCAAGCTGTTCCTTGAAGGAAATGTTTCCTCTTGAAAGATCTCTGCAGCCCTGAGGACCCCCAGCCCCTCTGCAGCTCCTTCACACTCAGATGCCCCACAGTGTCCCTGCTCTGGAGGAGGCACTAAAAAGTCAATCAGCACTTTTGAGGGCTTTGCAAAATTTTATTAGTCTCGTGCCTCTTGAGGCTCTGGCCAGTAATGCTGCTGCATTTGAGTTCCTTTGATGCAGTGTTTCCCCCCAGACTTTCCTGAGAACAAGTGCCGGGGCTGGAGTTCCAGTGCAGTGAATCCAGGGAATGACAGCCCTGCTTCCCGGGAACATCCCAGCTCACTGACAGCACCAGCTCCTTTCAAAGCCACAACCTGTTCTTTCTCTGCAGGGCCTTGGCAGCCCCAGGTGGGTGCTGACACTTCCCCCTGCCCCTCAGAGCTGTGCCCCTGTGTCAGTGCTGGGCACACACCCCTGGGTGCTGAGGGTGCCAGCAGCACGAGCAGCGTGTGGCTCTGACAACGTCACCCCTGAACCCAGAGGTAACCACCTTCCCCATCTCTGGTGCAATATATTTGATTACATTTTATTAATCTCTGGCTCCTGAGCGTTCCTGAGCTCTGTGCTGCTCCCACAGTCACTCACCCAGCTCCTCTCCCTGCTCCAGCCCCCCTCGCACGTCAGCACAGAGATAACCGTGTTTGGAGTCGGGTTTGATTTCCCGAGGATTCTCAACAGCTTCCCCGGCATGAAAAGCAAAGCACGTCCCTTCCATCGCTTTGCAAATTCAAGCAGGTTTCAAAGCCAAACCTGTGGAGTTCTGTCAGGCTCGGAGTGCCTTTCTCCGAGCAGAATGCCATTGATTAGGCTCTAACGACGGCTCTGACTCAAAAAGGAGCCAAGGATCATAAACATTAAAGATAGGAAGATATAATTTGGATGTCATTAGTACTTAAGCTGCTTTTCTCTTTAGTACGTGAATGTGCACAGGTGGATTAGCAGCTGGCTTTGAATATAGGATTTTTCCTGTATCAAACATGGGTGAAAATACCTGGTATTTGGAGCTGATTTGCAGATCTGTCTTTGCTCATCCAAGCAGTTGTGTCATGAACTGATCTCAACCAAGAAGAGCTCTCTTTTTCTCTGTTTGAATCAACCACTCTAGAGGTATCATACTTTATCTGTGGATATCAAATTCCTTTCCCTGGCAAATCCAGCTGTAACAATCCCTCCCCAGCCCAGGTCTCCATTCCAGCCTCACCCGTGTCCAGGGCTGAGGCTGCACAGTGTGACCAGGCCATGCAAGGGCAGGGGGCAGCCTGGGGACCCCAGCACAGATTTGGGGCTGCCCAGGCACTAGAGGGTTTAAATCCCTGCTCTCCCCTCCTGCTGCCCCAGTGGGTCAGGGACTGGCTCAGTGATACTGGCCCTGGTCTTGAGAGTCTCTTTAAGGGATTTGTCTCCAATCCAGTGTTCAGTTTTCAGTAGAAAGCCTGCAATTATCTGCATTTAAAGCTTCCCTTCCTCTCTGCTCCAGAGGTAAAGATTTGGGAATTTGGGAATGCAGGATGTCATCCTGTGCTGGAGGAGCATCTCTGCAGGGGGAGGTGTGTTGGGTTTGTCTTGGGGCTCCTGCAGGAGACCCCCAAAGATGCTTGTGTGGGACAGCTGAGATTCCCACATGATGCATTTCTCAGCCTTGGTGTGGAATAGATGGAAAAAGGGAAAAAAAATCCCACTTTTCCCTAGGAATGTTGATTCCTGAAGCACAACTGGTTCCTGGTTTCCAGGTGAACAGGTATGTGTTGTCTGTAGGTGTGTTTGCCGTGGTGCACAATTCCATTGTGTGCTGAATTACAGGGAAGAAAGAGCATTACTGGGGAATCAACCCAGCAAAAGTGATTGACAGCTCCAAATATGCAAAAAAAAGCCATACAAAGGAAACCAAAGCTTTGCAGACAGGATCAGAAAAGTGCAAAATCTGAAACATTCAAAGGCAAAGTATATG
The DNA here is from genome assembly GCF_003984885.1 of Neopelma chrysocephalum. Lineage (NCBI taxonomy): Eukaryota > Metazoa > Chordata > Aves > Passeriformes > Pipridae > Neopelma > Neopelma chrysocephalum. Next base: position 863,705 of record NW_020897851.1, read on the forward strand.
ACAATGACATGATGAGACAAAGAGTCACATTATTTTAACTAAGAGCCAGATTTAGAACACCCTGGGAGAACATCTTCTGGGTAGCTAAGTCTGCCAAAGTGAGAAAAATGAATTATCCTCTCAACTTCTGCTCTTCATGATTCAATGTATGGACTTGAAAGTGGGTTTAGAACAAAGATCAACCCTGTCATTACATCAATATGACTTTACTGTGAGTGTTGGGCACTGTGGCTGGGGACAGAAGGGTTGCCAGGCTAAATTAATTACGGGCAAAGCATGAAGAGTAATTGGCAAAAAGTGCTGCTCGCTGTGGTCTCTGGCACTGTGGCACAGGAGGAGCTCAGCCACTGTCAAAGTGTCTGTGATGCTTGGGAAAAACCCCTCCCAGTTCTGTGAGTGACCTCTGAACCTGGGCACAGAGGGTTTGATGAGTAAAGGGGCCATAAAGGGACCGTGGCTCTTGGAAATCAGGGGGTTTCATTTCCAATTGCAGCAGCTGAGCTGGGTCAGGAAAGGGTTTGTGTTTGGTTGTCTCAAAGAGCCCCACTGGCTGCAGAGTCCCCGGCACTGACAGGGAGTTATTTTTTAAATGGTTCTTACACACCTGAGTAACTTAATCGTGCAAATTGAACCCACTCCCTCCTCCTCCTGCTCCGGGGGCATTGCTGCCTTTGTTCAGGGCAGAATTCCAGCTCCTGGAGCCGGGTGAGAGATTTCTAATCCTATTAGAGTAGAATGGGGAAAGTTTGCTCCGTGAGTCTTTAAACATCCTTATCAAGTGTAAATGTCTCATTGCTTTGGCAGCTGATGTTTTTCCTGAAAAATTAACTCTTCTCCAAAAATGACACCCTTGCAGCAGACAAGCCATTGTGTTCTGTCCATTGCTTTTCTCAGCTCCCAGCCCCAAATCGAACGTGTTTAAAGGTCATCAGTTAAGATACTATTCCTTATTCATTTCCATATTGTTTCAAATGATGCCATTCTCCTTTGCATTGATGCAGACACTGTTTTCTGGGAAGACAAAGGAAGGAAATACACTGGCAGCAAAATGGACCTTGGGCAGGAGGAAAAGGAACAAGACTACAGTCTGAAGTTTGGGTTTTCATTGCCCCTTTGGTGTTTCCCAGAGTCCCTGTGGGACTTTTTTGATAACTTTAAAAGTTATCTTTTTTGATAACTCCATCTTCTCTGTCCTTCCATCCAAATCTTCAGGTTGGATGGAGTTTTGAGCAACCTGGGCTAGTGGAAGGTGTCCCTGCCTGTGGCAGGGGGATGGAACTGGATCATCTCTGAGGTCCCTTCCAACCCAAACCATTCCATGGTTCTGTGAGGATTCTGTGTCCATCAAAGCACCCCAGTCACTGGGAGAGGGATTCCAACAGGGGAATAACATGAACAGATGTGTGTGTGATTGCTCTTGGTGTTTAATGGCTCTTTTGTTTGATATGTGATCACATTTGATACCTGATCCTCTCTGGTTTGACTGTCCCAGGGGCACTGGGTGTAACCCCAAAGTGCCCAAACAGGGCCTTGGTGTCACAGGTGGGAGGGAGGGAGGTCCCTGGGGACTGTCACAGTGACTGATGTCATGTCATGTCACAGCCTCCATGGAAGTGTTCCTTCAGAAGCTGAGGAATGGGAAAATCCATGCACATGTGGTGTTTCTCTCCTGATTTCCTGTGTATGGATAAGGGCCCCTGTGCTGCAGGATGGAAACAAACCTGGCCAGGGAGGGAGGGGATGTAATTACTCAGCACAGGACAGACCCTGAGGTTGCTTATAGAGACATAATCCTCCCCAGAGAGGCACAAGTGTGCTGAGAGAGCACATTGCAGTTAAACTTGATTAGAGAGAGCAGCTCAGTATTTCTGATAAAATCATTAATCTAATTTTTGTCTAATTTTTATTCTTTGTTCACCATTACAACCGTCCCACATTACTTCCAGGCTGGGTTGGGGCTGTGGAGGCTGATTAAATTGCAAAGCAGACTTTTAAATGAAAGGATCCATATCTAGCTGCTCTCATTATCAGCTCCAAGAAATTAAATCTCCCTTTAATGATTTACTCTAAACCAAATCAAACAGGCACTGGAAAAAACAAGGGGCAGAGTGGCCAGGGAGGCTGCAGCAGGATGGAGGGAGCAGGGAGGGGGAAGGAGCCAGATAAACCCCAGGCCAGGCAGGAGGGCTCCAGCCCTCCCTGCAGCAGCTTTGAGCAGGGACCCTGTGGCTGTGAGTCCTTGCCTGGAATGTTGTGCAGGGCAGTGCTGTGGTCGTGCTCAGAGCTCAGCTCCAGGAACAGGAGATGTTGTTTTTCTGGGAGCTTTTATTCCTGCCTGTTACATAAGGCTCCAACACTTACGTGAGGCTGCACAGATTGCTGCTCCCCTCTGCAGGTTGATGTGTTCCTTATTCCCTCGAGGATGGGGTTTTAAAAAGCTCCAGAAGCTCCCCTTTGCTCTGACTGAGCCCATCAGCAGCCCTGGGGGGAGGAGCTGGGGCTCAAGGGCTGAGGTCCAAGGCTGGAGGGAGCCTTGTGCTGCCTGAGCTGGGCTCAGATGTGTCTGTGCATGGAGTGCAGACCTCTCTAGATGTACATTCATTTATATTTTTATATCTATTTATAGTCATATGATATATCTTAATGATCAGCACCTCAGCAACCTGGTCTGATGGAAGGTGTCCCTGTCCACCAGGGGAATCAGAACCAGATGATCTTTAAGGTCCCTTCCAACCCAACTCATTCTGGGATTCCATGATCTTCAGCTTGATCCCTGATTATCCCTGTTTCTTCGTGGATTAATGGCATTGTTGTGCCAGGTTCCTGCCTGACCCCAGCAGGGAGTGCCAGGATGAGGGTGGGGGAGGCACATGGGCTGCCCTGTGCTGGAAATCCTGTGCCAGGGCTGGCCCTTGTTCCATTTCTCCTTTAGGAGGAGGATGGCAGGGACCAGGAGTGGCCACTGTCACAATCCTGCAGCTGCATTTATAAAAGCCCCAAACCCAGTATTTTTCTGGGGGAATAATCAGAATCACTGGAGTTGGAAAAGCCCTCTAAGAGAGTCGAGTCCAACTGTTCCCCCAGCAGTGCCAGTCCCACCCCTGACCCCAAGTCCCACATCCACGTGGCTTTTACATCCCTCCAGGGATGGGGACTCCACCACTGCCCTGGGCAGCCCACTGAGTTAGATGTGTGTTGTTCTGCCATAACCAATTTATTCAGATTATGAAACCTTTAGAAACGAGCTGCTGACTCAGGATGTCTGTGAGCAGCAAGAATATGCTGTTACTCCATCAAAATTATATGCCCAGTGGCCTCAGCCATGTGCTGACCACCCAGCCTGGCAGGCTGCCTGGAGCAGATGTTATCTTATGCTTAAAATAATAATTAAAATGTTTAAACAAAGGAGCACCTCCCCCAACTCCCACTGCCCAGTATTTAGGATGACATGGTGGGTGGTGTTCAGAACATCCCTGGGCTTGCTCCAGTCCCCCAGGGACAGACACGTGTGCTCAGACCTCCAGGGCTGGGGAGAGGCAGAGGTTGGATCTGCAGCTCTGCTGTGCTTTGGTTTGGGTCAGGGCTTTGGTTTTTGGGGTTTGTTCCGAGGCTGGTTGAGGTCAGAAGTCGCCAATGAAATTTTTCACCACGTTGTTTCGCCTTCCTTGAGGACAACAGCAGAGTGATGTGAGTTTGCTGCAGGTTTAGGCTTCTAAATGTTCTCAGTTAATGGCCTTGAGATCCTCCTGGAGGAGGCAGCAGAGCAGCCAAGGGCTGGTTGTTCCATGGGGCCCCTGAGCAGGAGATGTGGTCAAACAGAGCAGAATCCCTGTGCTGGTCCCTGCGTTCCAGGACCTACCCAGATGGCTGCTTAACTAACATTTTATTTTGGGTTTCAAGCTTCAGTTAGCCCTAATTCACACCTTTATAAAAAGTACATAATTTTTACTGTAAGTTCATTTTTCAGGCAAAAATGACGTGAATGTGGAACTTCATCTTATCTCCGAGTGTGTTAATGGAAAAAGTTCAGCTTTGCTCCAGCTGATCTGGAATTTTAAACGAGCCTGATGGAAAAGTCAAGGCAGGAAATTTTTAGGCTTTTTACAGGAATGAAAAGATGAGACTTGTTCCGAAAACTTTTCATAATCTTAGACCTGTCCAGTTAGGAAAGTCATGCTGCCCCTGGTGCCCAGATAGTCACGATGGGTTCTGGTTCTGGAACAAAACCAGCCAGATCAGCTGCACTGGCTGACTCCAGAATTCATTGAATTACATTTCAATTCACATTTTCAGTTTTTAATTCATGTCCAAACGGCCAAAAGGTTGGTAGTTTGGTTGGTTGGTTGGTTGGGGTTTTTAACCTTCATTTTTTGAGACAAAGAAAAATTACAAGAAGGTGTTTTCAGACTCATGGTTGGGATAATTGTGCTCTGGGTTTGTGCAGGCTTCAGAAAAGTCTTTCAAGGGCAATCCTGAATTCTCTCCTTGCATGGGTGATCCACAGGACAAGCTCCTTTCCACTTCCTTGGTTTTCTAGTTTTTTGTTTTCATGAGTTTTAAGAAGAGTTTGAGTTGGTACAGAGGAAAAGGAAGGGTAGAGGGGGGTGTGGCATGTGTATGGTCACTGATGGACCAAGACAATTCTGCCATAACAGTTAATAATAATTTCAACAAAGAAGAGGTAATTAAACCCACACAAATCTTAAATTTTATTTGCACATATGTCTGAAAGTTTGAAAGCATGTCCTGGAGTCGAACTGGCAATAAAAATGACAGAGCAGGGAGAGCTGAGGAGAGCTCCCATGAGACATGGAACTCATTCACCTGAGCTCAGCAAGTGTTTAAGCACCAAACAGTGCTATTAATTTATGGGGGCAGGCTTAGTGTAATGGGCAGGATTTGGGGTTTGCTGCCTTGGGCCTCATTATTGTCACCTTCCTCTGTAAAGTCCCTCCTGTGCTCCAGGAGGACCCAGAGTGGGCTCCATTTTCCAAAGCAGGACATCTCTGTACTTACTGGCTGTGGAACTTCTGACCCAAACAGATCCGCAGACAAAGTGCAAAAATTAAGGTGTAATTACCTTCATCATTACCTAGAGGTGCCATAATGTTTCCCATCCCAAGTGCTTTTTTTTTTTTCCCAAAAGTGGAACAAAAGTCCTCCCTTCCCTGCGGCACATTCCTGCTCCCAGCACTGCTGAGGGTGGAACTGTGGTGGGTCATGTTCCCTATAGAAACTTCTGTGTTTGGGTTGGTAACTGCAATTTGGGTGAAAACATTGACTTTTTCTTTAGGTAGAGGTGTGCCTGAGGAGTGTCTATGTCTCAGGGTTCATGAAAATTTGACATATCTGGAAACAATCTCTGGACAGCCAGGCTTTTATACCAATAATTGAAACACAAGTGGAAGCCACAGAGCTCTTACCTGTGTTCCTTAACAAGTAATGTTCATTTCTTCTATACATATATAGATGTATAACTTCATAGCTTTACATAATCTTGTGGCTGGTATTAATTGAATTAGTCACGCTTTCGGAATGCTGAAAAGATTTGCCTGTGGGAATTTCTCCTCAGTTGTGAGTCAACAGTCGATTCTCAGGATTTTGTTTTAGTCAGTGGCTCTTTATTAGAATAAACAAGATTACTGACGGGGAGAAACGTTTCCTCTGTTGGTATGAAAAGGAGGGATGGGAGATGCCAAGGTGAGGGAATGGGGATGAGCAGGGATGGATTAAAGCTTTGGCACTGTGAGGGACAGACACGTTACCTTGGCAGGTGTGGCCTTTTGCCAGGTTTGTTTCTGGCTGGTTTTACCCTCTCTGGCTGTTCTCCTCCTGAGCAGCAGAGTGGTTGGGTGACAGTTTTCTCCTGCTCTCCCAGTCCTCTGACTCTGCTCACCCGTAGTTTGGTGTCTGGTGCCATTTCTGGCTCCCCCAGTGATGGAATATAATTATTTATGCAATATTCGAGAATACCAGGTTTGAAGCTCATCAGTAATTTATATTTTAAGATTCATTTTGCTGTTGTGTCTTACCTCTCTGGTAACTGGTTGCATTGCCAGTCTTTAGGGTTTGGTTTGCTTAGAACAACCTTTTCCTTGAGCCTGGATCCACATGAGCCTCTGAACTTGGAAATGTCCATTGACTCATGAGCTGAATATCAACAACGTGGGCAGAGGCAGAGCTGGAAGCCAGGAGTGAGCTCCTGGCTCATCATTCCCATCCTGTGTTTGTAGCTCTGGAGCTTTATCTCCTGTGACATTTTAATCTCTTTCCCACTCTTGGAGCGTGGACAGTGAAGGGGATGGATGACTGGAGCAGCTTTGGGGGACACCCCACGGCTCATCCACGGGGAGATGACCTTCCTTAGGATGTGCTGGGCTATTTCCAGCAGCTCCTGCTCTCCAGGAGAGCCTTGGAGCCCCGCACTGCCCCTCTGCCGTGGTCCTGCTGCAGCTCTGCACCATTTCCACTCCTAAAAAAGAGGGCTGTGCTGGTGCTGGGCAGGAGCTGGGCTCCCCTTCAGCCCTGGAAGCAGTGGCTGTTTGGGCAGGAAGGTCAGGCTGCTGTTTAATCCCAGGGAAAGCGAGTGAGAGAGCCAGAAAGGAAAAGGAGAGGTCTGTCATGTGGCAGGGTTCATTTAGCACAGTTAGAGGGTAACAGAACAAATAGGGAAAAGGCTTAAAATTCCTTTGATGCATCTGCCCTCCTATCTCACCATGTTGGCTTCTCCTGCTAAACTGACAAACACTGACAGGGAGAGAAGGAGAAGCTCCATCTCCTCCTCCCCGTGGGCAGCGATGGCTGACCCTGTGACTGAAGTTCTTCAGGGTCACATGAGTGTAAAGCAGGAAGATTTGTGCCTCAATGTGAATTAATAAGTCTATTTTTCATTGCTGTGTCCTTCTGTTGGAAAAAGAACAGATCTGTGAGTTTGGCTGGTGAATTGGACAAGTCTGGGACGTTTGTTCCAGTTGGACTTTTATAGCTCCAGAGGGACACAACAACCAAGCAAACCATATATATTTCCATTTATGGTCTCCAAAAATAGTGGAAGGTGGTGTGTGCTTTCTGTGCTACAAAGATTATTATATAGGTCAACCTGGATGTGGAGCTGTTACCATGAGTGGCACTGCCAAAGAGAAACCAACAGAAAACCCAAGAAGCTTTGAGTAAAAATATCACAGGTACCAGCTCCGTGTTTCATCCAGAAATGATCCTTAAGGCACTGCTCAGCACTGTGCTTTCCTCACCTCTCCTCCAGACTCTCTACCAAATAATGGTGGTAAAAATACCAATAGTCGTTCACCTGAAACAAACAGATGTGTGAAAGTAGCATAGAAATGGATAACTGCCCTAATGCTGGGGATGGATGAGAAATTCAGGGTGATTTCTGGAGATTGGCTCTCATTTTCCTGAGTGCTTGGGCTTGGAAGGCCTTTGCAGCCTTTGGAAAATGATCTGCCTTTCCTGAAACCCATCAAGAAATTGGAGACGTGATCGAGCTCTGAAAGGACCCATTCCCTGGGAGAACAAAGCTGGGGGGCTGCAGTGGGATGAGGTGATGGGAGGGCAACACGGGTGTCCCCTGGAAAGGCTGGAGCAGCTCAGCTGCTGGGTAAGATATGCCAACTAAAAAAGGAGCTACTTGAAGAAAAACTTGCTAAGGCCATGATTGAAGCATTAAAGGAATTGTCAAAAATTCCTCAGTTTTTCAGTGTATCATGTTCTGAACCTCCTGAGTGCTCATGTGCCACGTGGGTTTGTCTGCAGAGCCTGGAAAAAAATGGTCTGCCCTGTCCTGCCCTTCAGAGTTGGGATGTGGGTGTTTGGGGAGCTGCCCAGCTGGTGCTGCCTCAGGTGGGTTTAGAGACAGGAATAACATGTTTCCAGAACTGAATTTCAGGTGTGAATATCAAGACTATTTAACCCAGCTGGAATAAGTTTTACCCTTACTGGGAAGCAAACTGAACAGTCCTTTACGGGCTCCTAATTTTGAACTTTCACAAGTTTCCCTCTGTGTCATCATTCCGCAGCCAGACTTTGAGGGAGAGGTTTCTAACGAGCCCCAGGTTCCCGTGGAGTGGTGTAAACCTTTTATTTGCCTTCTGTGGGCTGTGCTGGTGCCAGCAGAGCTGTAAAGCTGCAGTGCTGAGCTGCTGCTCCGTGACCGGGGGTGGGCTCAGCACGTGGGGCTCCAGGTGCTGGGGTGACTCATGGAGTGCCCTTGCCTGGCTGGGAAACCCAACTAATTGACTTTTTTGGGATGACTGGTAATTTTAAAGCGTGTCATAAAGGTAATGACAGCCTAAATGTTTGCAGTACCTGATGTAAATTGGCCCCTGCTGAGTTCTGATGTGTGCTATGGAGCCTCTGTGGTCTGGAAGGTTCTCTGGCACCATCCCCTCAGTGAGCAGCCCAGAACCCTCACCTGCCTCCAGATTTGGCTGCACTGACCACAGCTCTAAACACTTATTTGTGGAGCAGATGTGTGACCAGAGCCAGGCTGCTGTAATCTCATAAATCTCCACAAAATTACCTCTAGTGAAGACAGTTTCTGTTAAGGCAACTGAAGAACTGTGACTAAAAAAGTGAAGGGAGGAAGGAATTGTTCATGGCCTTGATCATGAAAGTTTCCTTTTCTTGCCCTCCATGTGTGACAGACTTCTCCACGAGCTGCCTGAGATGAAGGAGGTTCTGCTTGAAAACTGAGCTTGGACCTGAATGGAATCATAGAATCACTAAGGTTGGAAAGACCTCCAAGGTCATCCAGTCCAACCTTCACCCCAATGCCCGCTGTGCCCACCAAAGCACATCCTGTGTGACCAGCAAACCTCCCCCACATGGTCTATTTCTGGCCTCAATCCATTCCCATCCCTGGGGAGTCCTCAGGCCAGAGGGCTGCTTTGGGAATGGCTTTGGGGAATGGGGAAGTTCCCAGCTGTACCTATCCAGGGATTCAGGAGAAGCTGAGGAGCACTGTTGGTGCTCCCAGGAACAGGGATCTCGAGCTCTGCCTCAGCAGCTCCTCCAGGTACCCACCAAGGGATGGGACCAGCCAGAGGTTTGGTTATTGAGGTACAAATTCACAGCTTAATGAGCCTGACCCTGTGCAGTTCCTGTTCCTTTCTCCATAATGTTTTCTTTCCATAGATTTAACTCTCTTGACTTCCCGTTGTTCATCCTGATTTGCCATGGAAACAGGAGATCCCTGAATTACATTCCCAGCACATCTCCTGCCCAGACCATCTGACAGAGCTTGAACTGGCTGGATCAACCACTGCTTTTAAGGTGGTGGGAGAACCTTGACACAAAATCACGGGCATTTTGCTATTTAAGCTGGAGTTCTGTTTCTGCCAAATGAAGGAAGAAAAGGCCAGAGAGAAAATTAGTGTGCAGAAAATGCAGTGCAGCGAGGCTGAAACCCTCCCCTGGACTGTAACTAGGCACGAGTGGCCACGGGCAGTAAAACCTCAGTGAAGTTACCCCATCAAACCACTCCAAGAGCACGGGGCTGACTCCTGGGAGTCGTTCTGGGATTTACAGGAGGGCTGTAATTTCACTGCAGCTCCTATTCCAGCTGGCAGGCAAAAATCCAAATACATGCACTAGAATTTCCAAGTTCCAGTCAGTGCCACTGATTTAACCTTTTCACCTTTGACAATCTCATGATAAATTGAATGTGATTCAAGGCTATTCAGGCACTGAGCCTGGAGACTGAGGGCTGCAGGAGACACTTTTACTTCTTTTAATGAATTTATCATTTTTTTAAAAGTAAGCTTTTACAGTTTTACCCAAGGAACTTATTTTTGCTGGATGCAAATTTGAAATTACAACAAGAAGCAACCACTGGCAGTATGTATTGCCATTCCTTCCTTGTGTTTCCCCCTGGAATAGAAGCAGTAGAAGTGCCCTCCTGGGAGCTGAGCTCTCCTCTGTGTGCCCAGCTCCCCTTTCCCCACAGCAGCCAAGTGCAGTCGGGTCCTGGAAGCACTTCCAGACAGTTCATCCCCTTGATTTACAGCCAGGTGTTATTTCTGAGTTACAGGGGGTGTTGTTTCTGAGTTCCTCTAGTGTTGGGTGCCAGGGGCATCCAAGGACTGCTGAGACCATGGGGGTGATGGAGGGAGCCAGGTTTTGCTGCAGTCTGCAGCAGCTCTTGGTTGCAGCTGGCTGTGCCCAGATCCTGGGGAAATTCTTTGGGCATTATTCTCCCTGAAGGTAGATCTCATTTGCAAAGGATTGAGAGTTATTGGGAGGAACAGTATAACAAGCAGCAAACCAGCCAGGAGATCCTAATGAGATATAATCTGTCTCAAAAAGTATTGATTAATGCCTGGGTTTGCCTGGCCAGCTTCAGAGCAGAGCTACAGCCTCAAACAGGGCTTGGCTGTGCTTTTTTTGCCCCTGCACGTCACTGTCTCCCTCAGTTTGTTTCCCTATCTAGTTTAATTTTTTTCTATCTGGTTTAGTTCCTTTCCCTATCCAGGTTCAGTAGAAATTTCAAGCTGTTCTGAGGGTCTGCCTGGAAAAAAAAAAACCTGCATCAAACAAGGTGTTGTTTTAAAGCAGATCCTGTATCATCTGCTTTGGAAACCTGATTATATGAGCAAATCTCAACCCCACTCTGAAGGCAGAGCTGATGCAGGCAGTGTGTGAGGCACACAGGAGCTGTGCTGGGTTCCTCATGGAGCTGCAGACAGGCAGCATCTCACTGGGTACCTGCAGCTGCCCGTGTTGGAGCTGATCTGTGCTGAAAGAGGTGTTTGCTTGCTTTGTTCCTCCCACTTCTACATTTCTCCTGGTTCGTTTTTGTTCCTGCATCTTTTCTTTTGGCTTCTGCCCAGATATTCTCTGAAACACATGAAGCATCTGCTGTAGGCTTTAGCTGTGTGCTGTGGGTGATGTGGGGTGTGGGGTGCTGGGGTTCCTCACAGCCCCTCTGCAGCACAGGGGGTCAGTGTGTGGGCTGATGGTCCTTTGGAACCAGGCACCTTCCCTGTTCCATGGAGCAGGCTCAGGAGCTGGGTATGAGCAGGGGAGGGTGTGCTGCAGCCCCTTCTCCACCTTGGAAGTCACAGGCTCCCCCCCTGCTTTTATAGAGAATCAGATTTCAAGTTTTGTTGAACAGCTTTAATTTTGTCTGGTCTTTGGGTAAAAATGCTGGGGAAATGTGAATTTCTGGCAGAGAGGGAATTGCCTTTGGGATCTCAGTGCCCTCTGTGGCACAGCTTCCAGAGCTTCTGATGGACTGTCCCTGCCCATCAGAGTCCTGGAATGGTTTGGCTTGGAAGGGACCCTAAAGATGATCCAGATCCAACCCCCTGTCATGGGCAGGGACACCTTCCATTGCTCCAACCTGGCCTTGGACACTCCCAGGGATGGGGCAGCCACAGCTTCTCTGGGCAACCTGTGCCAGGGCCTCCCCACCCTCACAGGGAAGAATTCCTTCCCAGTATCCCATCTATCCCTGCCCTCTGGCAGGGGGAAGCCATTCCCCTTGTCCTGTCACTCCAGGACCAAGTCCCTCTGCAGTGCCTGGGCTGTGGCAGTGGGATCATTCCCAGGAGGATGCTGGTGGAGCCCAGAGGGCTTTTGCCCCCAGCTCTGCACCCCCCGACACCCAACACTGAGCACCCAATTCCAGGGGTTCTGTTTCCCTTCTCCCTAACAAATGTTTGCCCCACGCTTGTTCATTTGGCGTGGAAAAGGGATTTTCCTTGGGCTGAAGTTTTGTACTTGCTTTGAAACCCGTTCTGTGGGAGAGGTGACCTGACCTGCTCTGATCTCTGCACCCTGTCTTTAGACATTTCATATGCAAGTGCAGCTCTTTGCTCTGTTTTAGGTGTTAGTGATGTCTTCAGCTGTGGCAGGGGAAACACAGAACAGTGAACTCCATATTTTGGTAGGTAAAAAGTTATTTCCATTCCAAAAAGTGTTTCCATTTCTCTTTCAACCATCGGTGAAATGCTTTTATTTCAGTTTAAAAAAGGATCCCACCACGTTCCCATGCTGTGACTCAGATCAGGGGGCAGCTTTGGTGCAGTTCTGTCTGTGAGTTGGTTGTGCTCACTGGCTGCTCAGAGGCATTTCCCCTTCCCTCTAAATCACTAGGAATTTTTACATTTCAAAAAACTCTTCTCTTTTGGGGTGGATGAATTGAGCACTTGATGGATTTACTCAGAGGCCTCTGGGCTCTTCCACGTTCCCAGTGTGACATGAAGTGCCATGGGGATGTTCCTGTTGCTGTTTGCTGTTGATGGATTTTATCTCCTGTCAGCATCAGGCAGCTCCTCTGCAGAGGAGGAGCTTTTCTGGCAGGGGTTGGGAAGGTGCAGGTGGTGTCTGCCCTGGCACCAGGTCATGCCACGGGAGATTTAACTGTGTGGTCTAATTATGAGGACTAATTCTTTAATTCTGCTCTGTTGATGCAATGGGCAGTTGTACCTTTCAGACTGCCCAGCTGGCAATTAGAATGGAATGTGGTGGCTTGTTCCAGAGGAACTGGGAACAACCTTCCCCCCGTGCTGGGTGCTGAGCACTCCCCTCACTGCAGATCTTGGCTGTTCACAGCTGCCCAGGGAGGCTCCAAACCAAAGGCAGAGAGGTTGGGATGAGATGTTAGCAGGAAATCCCTTTTCTGTGGCCTCCCATGTGAACTCCTGAGCACTGAGGTTGTTCTGTGCAATGTCACATCACCTGAGCCCTGGCTGTGCTCCTGCTCCTCCTCCTGTCCTTGTCCTCCACTGTGGGCTCTGCCTCTGGAGAGGGATGGGAGGAAAGGACCATCAAAACGTGTATCTGCCATTAAATCCTGCCTGGTTCTCTGAAATCCCACGTGGACACTGTGTTGGGAAGCCCTGCACGAGCTGCACTGTGCACGTCCCTCTCATGGTTATCCCAGGATTTCACGGGCAGTTTGGGAAGTTATAATAACACAGAGAGTCCAATTTTGATTTTCATCTGACTTTTTTTAAACACAAGCTTACAAATATGACCAGTAACATTAGTATCTGATACGTTGCTGGACAAATGGTCATGTTTTTTGTGCAAAAATCACTTTACTGGTTTTTTAAGTGCAAGTACAAATGATTTTGAATCCCTTCCATTCAAGTTGTGTGTTCCCAGACCAACACGTTTGCTACTAAACCATAAAATCCTTCCATTGCTCTGCTTTTTTATCCTTCAATTAGGAGGACAAAAAGAAAAAAAAGCCAAAAGAAGCTCCTGCCACCTGAAATGTTCTACCTGATGTGAAGGGTTGGTAGCTGAGATGTAAAGCTTGTGTGGCCACAGCCACAGTGGTGCCAATAAGGATATAAATAGTGCATGAACACACTCTTGTTTATCTTCTCCAGGTGAATTTCCAGCCCTGCAGTGTCTATGTGAGAGCCTTTAAGTAGCTTCTGGTCTGAATTGAAACACTATCATAAACTGCAATACCTTTTTAATGAACTTGAATTAAATTATTGAGAACATCTGATAGGTGAGATTTGATGAAGCTTTAAAACCCGGTTTTATCAGGGGATGTTAAGAAATAGGAGACTGAGTGTTGTGACATAATGTCCTTTTTGGATGCTCCACTTGACTGACTTACAGGGAGATCTTTGGACCATCATCCTGAGAATTCCAGTTATTTATTTAAAAAGAAAGAAGGAAACGTTTGAAGCACATTCCTCCCACAGGGTGGATGGGAACTGGTATTTCAGCAGAAGTTCTCTGATGACAAAGCAGGATGGGACACAAACCAGAGCAAAGGATCAAACCCCTCCTGTCCTTTCCTCCAAAACACCAGATTAAAGGGAGTCTCTCACACTTTCCATTGTGATGGGGAGATAACCATGTGCAGGTTCAGAAATGGGAATGGTAGTTTTTCTTCTCCTGTTTTCAGCAGCATCCATGTGCTGGTTTAGGAAGGAAAGCATATTTTGAAAAGATTTCATGCTGTGCCCCTGCTCAGGAGAGCTGACTTAACAGAAAGTTCTTACACTTGTTTAAAAATCTGTGGGAACCTTTGTTATGTAGTGGAAATGTGGCAAAAAAATTCTCTTTTTCTTCCCCATCCTCTGCTACACAAACTCGGTGCCTCAAAGCAGAGCTGGCATTTGCATTCCCTGAGCCCAGAGAGAGGACAGGAATCCTTGAACTCTGTGTTTGCTGGGGAAAGCAAACAGTACATTGTGTTTGTAAACCACTGAATACACTGGAAATAATGGCCAGAGAATAAAACAACCTCTTCTCTGGGAGCCTGTGGGGAGGGAAAGGCTCGAATGTCAATGACCTGGAGAGATCACAAGGCATTTTATAACATGTTTGGGAGTTCTTTCCTTGGCTTTCTCATGGAGCTGATCTGCTGTTGGGTGGTGAGGACCGTGGTTGGACCAGGTTGTTCCAGGGTTGCTTTTTGACTATGGAATTTTTAATGAAGGAGCTCAGAATTAGGTGTTGCTGGTTTGATATTTGAAAGACAAAGGTGTCTGGTGACAGTGATCTTAACCCTAATAAAAGGCATCTGCAAATCAGCCAGTGCTAGGAATTAAAAGGATCAACAAAAAAAAAAAAAAAGGAAGGTATCCTTGGCAGTGTAACTTTTTAAAAGAAAAATAAAAGATACTGCACGAGAGGCTGAAGGAACTGCTCCAGATTTCCTTCCAAGATCTGTAAATCAGGCAGAGGATTTACACTTCCTGCTATTTCAGCTGGAATTCTCTTTCTCCATCAGATTATTTCAGTATTTTGGGGATATTGCCAATTAAAATTTATCATCAGGGTAATTTTAGTTTTAATAGAAATCTTCTTTCAGTGTAACAGGCATCAAGTTTGCATTAAAAAGCTTTCCTGAGGCGCTCGGTGCGAGCAGGGGCTCCCCCATGGCTTTGGAAACACAGAGTTTTCTTCCATAGGTGCAGGACTGGGTTGTCCTTTGGGATTCCAGGGGTGTTCAGAATGGTGACACTGTTCCAGGCATGGAGCAGCCCCAGTATCCCACAGTGGGAAATATTTCCAAGGGATTTCAATAATTGCCTGGATCTGGGTGGGGCAGGTGCTGCTGGAAGGTTTTGTGCTGTACATTGTCTGTCTGCCCCAAGGACCCTCCAAGCAAGGGAAACCAAGAGCTTGGAGGTTATTTTTGAGTTTTGTGTCCCCAGAATGGAGGAATTTGGGGATCTTTTGTCCCCACCTGTGAGAGCAGAGCTCCTTCCCTGCTCCCTGGCTTTGAGTGGTGTTTTTCCAGATCCTTATCTGACACTTGCCAACTGCTGTCTTGCCTCCAGTGCTCTTTTATCCTTAGCCTTGTTTCTCCCCAGGTTTCATTTGACATCCCATCTTCACACAATAATCACCTGGCCTTGAACTTCCCAGTCTCCAGTAGCAGCTTCTTCATCAATATTTGAAGCGTGTGATTTTTGCTTGTTATCAGCAATATCCCGGGAGACGGCGAGAAAGGCTGTGTAGGAGGGCGTTTTAAAAGCTTATCTTTAAAGCCACGATGTTTTGTGATTTAAAAATTAAATATGGATTAACAAATGGAGAACTGACACTGTCTGGGGAATCAAGATTGGATAGAGGGGAAAAAGAGCATGACTCAACAAATTGCTTTATCACAATAAACTGGAGCTGTTGGTGCGGATGTGCAGCGTGGGGAAGTGGGGCTGCTCAAAATATTTGACAGTCAGCTCTTGCCTAAGTGGCTATCCAGGCAACTTAATTAAAAACATTTATTTCCCCAAAATAAGGAGTTTGTAGAACAGATGAAACCAAGTGGATTGAACAAGGCTCGCTGGAGTTACGTGGCTGTGCCTCTTTGATCCTTGGTTTTGAAAGTTGCTTTGTTCTGAGAAAGGCACAAGGAGGTACAAAATTCACAGTAATGACTTTTAAAGGAGCTGCTCCTTCAGGAATTCACCTGCAGGGCCTGTTCCTGGCCTGTTCCATGCCTGGAACGTGTTGGACATGGCTGTTTCTCCAAGTCTTCTCCGAGGGGAAGGGGCTGGAGCAGCAGGAGCAGCTGAGGGAGCTGGGGGGGCTCAGCCTGGAGCAAAGGAGGCTCAGGGGGGACCTTCTGGCTCTGCAACCCCCTGACAGGAGGGGGGAGCCGGGGGGGGGTCGGGCTCTGCTCCCAGGGAACAAGGGACAGGAGGAGAGGGAACGGCCTCCAGCTGTGCCAGGGGAGGCTCAGCTTGGATATTGGGAAAATTCCTTCATGGAAGGTGTTGTCCAGCCCTGGCACAGCTGCCCAGGGCAGGGGTGGAGTCCCCATCCCTGGAGGGGTTTAAAAGCCCTGTGGATGTGGCACTTGAGGACATGGTCAGTGGTGGCTGAGTTAAGGGTTGGGCTCAGTGATCTCAGAGGGCTTTTCCAACCCCCACAATTCCATGACTCTGTGAGGTGACAGTCACCACCCAGCCATGGTGTCTTTGCTCCTGGAGTGTCCCAGCCCAGGGACACGAGCCATGAGATGAAGGGCTGTGTGTCAGCTCCCAGGGAGGGAATCTGCCACAGCAAATTCCATGCTCTGTTCAGAGAGATGTGATGGGGAAGCAGCTCCTCCGTGAGCATTCCCGGAGTAGGAAGCGTGAAATGCCAGAGAGGAGCCTGAGCACAGTGGTGGGGAGCTGCCTCCTCACTCACTGTTTTGGAATCCAGCTCTTTCAATATGTCATAATATTGGGAGGGATGATTAATATGAACCCTTGAAACTGAGAGGAAGGTTGAAAATTAATTTTGAATATTAAGAGTGTTATTCGAAGTGTTCATTTCTCCCACACGTGTTGCGGTGGTTTTTGCCAAGTGAAGATGACTTTGGTCATCTTTCTGGCCACAAAAGGAATTAGAAATAAGGAAAGTGGATGTTTCATGTGAAGTAACAGTTAACATCTCTTTTCTTGGGAGTTACATCGATGTAATGATTTTTAGTTTATGTAATGCTCAGAACATCATTTAAATTACTTCATACAAGTCAAACTAAATTTAAGAGAAAATTTATTGGTCCTTATCACTTGTTCCACGTTGAAAGAGCTGAAGCTTCCAGGGCCAGGCCTGAGGCAGGGTGAGGCCATGTGGAATGGTGGAGTTGGTGTGGTTTGGGAGAGTTGGGTGGTGGAGTCACGTCCTGAAGCACCAGGATTTACAGGGCAAGCAAAAATTCCTCTTTGCACTCATTAGTTCCACATGCAGGTTTTCAGCTCTCAAGTGGAGCTTTTTCTCCCCTGAACTCCCCTGAGGTACAACAGATTCCAGTTGGAATAATGGGCTGCACAGGGCTGGAGCTGCAGGTGCCTGTCAGGAGGAGCAGGTGGGAGAGTGTGAAATTTGATCTGCAAATAATATAAGGACATTTAATTAAATTGAGACTAATATGATGAGTGCCCCACAGTAAGGGAAAGGGGCATATTCAGCATATTAATTCTTTCTTACCTTTTTTGGTTGTCTCTCTTTGCTCTTCTGAATGCCAGATTTCCTACTGTTGCCTTGCCGTGTCAAGATTCCACAAAAAAACCCATGTTAAAACTATTTTACAGCATGAAGATTGTTTAAATATTTATTCATTGATTGATTTGAGGCTGTGACCTCATTTCTTGCTTCCTTAATATTTTGCCTCTCCAAAGTTCTTGCTGTAAAGTGAATTCCTCTGGTTTTATTCTTTCCCAGGGTAGCACAGTGAACTGGTGCAGCTTGTCCTGCACTGTCAGAGGTCTGGATGCCCAGTTCATAAAATCAGGACTGTGGGATAAACTTGATAAAGTTTAGCTCAGAAAAACTTGATCTCAGATAAACTTGACACTCAATCCTTCTCCTGCTCCCACAGTGAAAAAGTTCTGCTGGAGCCTGCAGGTTTGCATCAGTACAGAGCCAATCTCCCTAAGAACATCCAGGTTTTTAGTGTTAATAACATGAATAGCAAAATAAACATTAGGTGCCTCATGGGCTGCTCCTGCCCTTCTTATAGGGGATATCCACTATATTAGCGGATTTTTTTAGATTTATTTGACTTTTGAATTAGTGGGATAGTCACTACAATAGTGAATTTTTGAACATTTGTTTGAATTCTGAATTAGTGAGATATTCAGTATATATTGTTTACATGTATACATTTGAAAAATTAGACTTTAAGGGTCTTTAAAATGCACAGGATGAGGAGTGAATCTTGGTGGTGAATATTCCCCATACTCACTCCATCCAGGAAAAGAAAAGCTTTTTTCACTGCTTGCCACTAGCACTTAAACATTCTCTGGAAATGAAGCGTTACCCCAAAACCCCCAAGATTTTGGTGTATGTGTTTGCTGCTGTGTTGTGAACATTTTCACTTGGCTGTGCTCCTTTTGACGAGTCCCATTTTTGAGCAGCAAGTAACAGGTTGTAAGGATGTCCCTGTGAAGCCCTTTCTCCCCTGTGCCCCTGGGCTGGTGCTTCCAGCACCTCTGAGGGTCCCTCCCCTGCAGCCCAAAAGGGTTGGGTTTGGGTGTTTAATTCCCACAAGTCCCAAGGCTTTCGTTTGGGCTTTTTCTTGTGCACAGCAAAAGGGAAAACAAAAGCATCTTTTTCCTTCCTCCTGTGAGGAAAAGGATGTTTTCCTGAGAATTGTCTTGCCGGAGATCCGAGTGTCCTGTTGCCATAACTCCATTTGTTGGAAGGAAAACAGAGGCTTTAAAGGTTGTGGCTGGTTTTGGAAGCTCTGCAGGGCAGTGTGGGCTGGGCTGGAGGGAGGATTTCTGCAGCAATCAATCCCTCTGTGTTCAGGGAAACGTGTCGGGCACTCCCAATATTGGCAAATATTTCATGGGCCTCTCGAACTCAGCACCAAACTGAGGGAATCACTTTGTCTCTGATGGGCTGTTCATTGAAAAACCTCTTTAGAAAACGGGCAATGAAGAGCTCAGTGCTGAGTAACTCAGGTATAACCACATTCCACCTATTTTCTGAGGTTCCTGGGTGCAGGGAATGCACAGGGGCAGGGAGTGGGGGTGGTTCCACGGGCTGGGTCAAGCACATTTTTTTGCTTATTCAGCTTTTCCTGCCCTTTGTCTGGCTCACCTGGCTGGGGTTGCAGGAGAGCTGCAGAGGTGAGAAGCCCAGGCTGGGGCTGGGGTTTGTGTTCAGGGCCCTGCTGAGAGAAGGTGAACGTTCAGCTGTGAGCAAACCTGCTCAGATGTGTCAGGAACGAGGCCACAGCAGTGGTTCAAAGCCTGGAGGGCAGAGCTTTGCTTTCCAAGGCGGCAGGTGATCTTTGCTCCCTGTCCTTTGTGCTCACTCCGTGCAGTGTGAAGAGGAACCTCCTCAGCCCGTGGTGTCCCAGGAGCACAGCTCAGAGCCAGGGGGGCTCAGCACCCCACACCCCCCAGTCTGGGCCAGTACAGGAAGCCCACAGGGAGTGGGAAGGGGCAGGGGTGTGCAGGGGGTGCTCCTGTGCAGCCCCCCAACCCCTGCCCCACGTCCCTCGGCGTGGCTGCTCTGGGAGCTGAGGTTGCCCAGTTCTGGGTTTCACAAGGTGCCCTGGTGCTCCCCATGCCCTCTGCTCACTGGCACCTCCTCAGCCCTTCAGCCAGCTCATTTCCAGGCAGGGCTGCTCCTGGGGACCAGGACCACCCCCCTGCCAGCCCCCTCCTGCCCTGGGTGTTCCTGGAGGATCCATATTCCAGAGCTGCAACCTGTGCTGCCCCGGGGTATTCATAGAACCATGGAATGGTTTGGGTTGGAAGGGACCTTAAAGCTCATCCAGTTCCAGCCTCTGCCATGGGCAGGGACACCTTCCACCAGCCCAGGTTGCTCCAAGCCCCTTCCAGCCTGGCCTGACTGTCTGGCTGAGTGTCCCCTCCCTGTCCCCTCTCTGAGGTGCCCTCTCAGCCCCAGTCCCTGGGTGTTGGTCTCTAACTGTGATATAACATGGGCCATTTTCCATGAGATAGGGCACTGCTGGGATGAATCCTGGGCTGCCTCCCTAGAGCTTGCTCCTCACTTCTGTACCTTTTACAGCCTCTCCTGTCAGAGCTCCATTAACTTGACCAGATTATCCCCAGGCAGTGCAGGGGGGTGGTTTTTGCAAGGCTGCAACAGTGGTTTTATTGAACTATATTGCATTTTTAGTACTCATTTGAGAGAGGGTCATTAAGGCTCAGTCTAGTACATTAAGAACATTACTCCAGTGTGAAGGAGACAAGGATTATGAGAAAGACAAGAAAAGACCAAGGAATTACAGAGTTTTGTCTCTGTTTTGTCTTTCTCCATTCAAAGGCTGGGAACAGAACCTGCTGAAATAATTCCCATTTGCTGAATGCACACATTTCCAGTCCTAGAAGGCACTGGGCAGTGGAGAAGCTCCCAGCAATGACCTTGGGTGTGAATCCTTTGGGAAAAAATGTGCTGCAGCAAGTGAGGACTGATCAGAAACCCTGGAGGGACCTGACAGAAAAACTGTGTTTTGATATGTCAGTCACCCCAGCTGGCAGCTGCAAATCTGATCTGGAGCTGATTTGGAGGGAATGGGACTGGTGTGTTCCCTTCAGTCTGTTCATACGCTGGGTTCCAATGTTCAACCATATTTTGACCCTTTCTTTGTGGCTGAGTCACTGTCCCTGCAGGGGTTTAAGAGCCCTGTGGATGTGGCACTTGGGGACGTGGGTTAGTGGTGGCCTTGGCAGTGCTGGGGGAACAGTTGGACTCAAGGATCTTAAAGGTCTTTTCCGACCTAAATGATTCTGTGATTCCATGAACTTTATGATTTGCTTTTGAGACTGTGCTTAAATGTGCTTTTAACAGCTGTGCCTGACTCAGGGCTTTGTTCAGGCTCCATGAGGTGCTGTGGGATATGAACACACACCATGGAGTGGCAGTTTGCTGATGAGACCTGATGAACTCTTCCCTCAGGAATGTTGGAGCCTGTGTCATTCACCCCTGGTGTGATCTGTGTGTGAGGGAGAGCCCCGGGGGAGCATTTTGGGGTTCAGTCAAAGCTGGGAAGCAGCAGCAGAACAGTGTGTGGAAATGAGAGCAGTGCCCCAAAGACTGGGGATGGTGGCTCGAGTGTAGAGGGAGGAGACCCTCATCCTGCTGGAAGTGTGGAGGAGGAATGAGCTGGGATCTGCTGCCTTCCTTGGGGTGAGACACAAGGAACTGGCACAGGTTGCCCAGAGAAGCTGTGGCTGCCCCAGCCCTGGAAGTGTCCAGGGCCAGCTTGGATGAAGCTCTGAGCAAACTGGTCTAGTGGAAGGTGCCCCATGGCAGGGGGTTGGAATTGGATGATCTTTGAGGTCCCTTCCAACCCAAACCATTCTATGAACTTAAGTTGAAACAAAATGCCACAGAAATCACAGAATCA
This sequence comes from Neopelma chrysocephalum, assembly GCF_003984885.1. Taxonomy (NCBI): domain Eukaryota; kingdom Metazoa; phylum Chordata; class Aves; order Passeriformes; family Pipridae; genus Neopelma; species Neopelma chrysocephalum. The sequence goes on from NW_020897851.1 coordinate 885,018, forward strand.
TCAAGGTTGGAAGAGACTTTCAAGGTCTCTGAGTCCAGCCATCAACACAGCACCATCACCACCCTCAAACCATATCCCCAAGTGCCCTGATGTCGTGGAAGCCACCTCCTTTTCCTTTAGCTCTCTGTGTCCCCCAGGCTCACACCCTGTCTCCTCCTCTCTTCCTACCAAAACATGAGCTGATATGGCTTAGTGGACATGGTGGGATTTGGCTGAAGATTGGACTTGATCTTGAAGGTCTTTTCCAGCCTTCCTGACTCTGTAATCTCTGTAACTAAGAGCAGTGAATGCCAAACCCCTGTTTGCTTTCAGGAGCTTCCCTTGGAGTTCTGTGCTCCAGCCCAACCCTCACCTCATGTCCTCACTGACTCACACCCCAGGAGTCCCTCTGAGCCCTGCTCCACGTTCCTGATCTACTGCAGAGCTCTTGCAAGCCTGACACGGGGCTCAGGAAAGAATGTTGTCATGCTGTAAATGCTGGCCTGTTCTTGGGTGGAAAAATCAGGAAACGGGTTTCCTTCCAAAATTATGCTTCAAAGGTTTCTTCTTCTCCCTCCTTTCCCACTGAGATTTCCCATTGTGTCGTTGCCACTCTCTAGATTTCTCATTCTTTGAAGAACTGACAAGTCTTTACTTGCCCTCACAGATACATAACAGCCACAAAAATACCATTAGCTGAGAGCAGGCTAAAACACCACCTTACCTCTCCAAGAAAAAATTAATTAGGAGCAAGGGAACATTCTAAACCGTGGTTAGAAAAGCTCCATCAGTGGAGATCATTTTGTGCTCGTGGTTTATAATGATTCACTCCCCAGAGGTGGCACCGGGATCGCTGGGGGGAAATGTCCCTGCAGGAACAGCACAGGCCCTAAATTAGAGAGTACAGCTCCAACAGGCAGCCCCAGGGCTCAGGATCCGTGTAGGGGGTGGCAGGAAATCGTGTCCTGCAAGGCAGCCAAAGCAGCCCCCAAGGGTTTGGGAGCATCCCTGCATCCAGGCACCGTGGGCAGCAATCCAGGGCCTGGAGAGGGGAGCCTGGCTGCCCTCTGCCCAGGGAGGGGGTGCTGGAGGGGAGGTGCAGCTGCCTGGGAGGTTCCATGGCAGGGAACAGGTCTGGTTTGCAGAGCCCCAGCTGCGGAGACTCAGGTTGGGCTGGGTGTGTCTGGAGAGCGCCCAAGGAAGGGAAGGGGCTGGAGCAGCAGGAGCAGCTGGGGGGGCTCAGCCTGGAGAAAAGGAGGCTCAGGGGGGACCTTCTGGCTCTGCAACCCCCTGACAGGAGGGGGGAGCCGGGGGGGGGTCGGGCTCTGCTCCCAGGGAACAAGGGACAGGAGGAGAGGGAATGGCCTCAAGCTGTGCCAGGGGAGGTGCTGTCCAGCACTTATTTACAGGAAAACAGGGAATATTTTACCACTTTTGTTTCTTTCTTGATTCTCTGGAGTCCAATCTCCTTTCAGGACACCCATGTGTCCCTTCAGGACCAGCTTCACCACATTTCCCTCCCTTTGGGCATCAGGAGCCTCTGGAGATGCCCGAGGAAAGCTGTGCCTGCAGCAGGGGCTGCTTCCCCTGCCCCTCCCCTGGAATGTCAGCTCAGGGCTCTGAGTGTGCCAGTTTGGGGGATTTCTGAACCAGCTGCAGGGCTGAGATCCTTGGCTGGTGTTTGTGTGGAGCACAGCCCTCACTTGGATCATGGCTTGGCTGAAGGCTCTGCTGTGGAACACGGTATTTTTGGGGCTTTGTTTCTGCCTCCTGCAGCCAGAGCTTTCACCGCCCACAGTTGTTCCTGAAGCAAATGTGTTTTAGAAAGTGTTCTGACACCATTGCTGAGAACTTTGCCTTTGCTATTTTTACACACAGCGCTGCAGAGCTGGGCTCAGGCTGACTAAACCCAGCTCAGGAGGGACTGAGGACACGGTTTAGTGGTGAACGTGGTGCTGGTTGATGGTTGGACTCAATGACCTCAGAGGTCTTTTCCCAACGTAACAACTGTGGGATTCTCTCCTGTGTTCCCGTTATTTTGGGATTTGTGCCATATGAGATCACACAAAGTGTTTTGCAGCTCCTGGGGTTCCATCCCATGGATCAGGAGGTGCACCCAGGGCTGTCCCACAGACCCCACATTGCACCCCTTTCACCTCTATTCAGGGCTCTGGATTTGGGATGTCTCTTTTCCCTTTGCCAGCAGCACCTGCTGTTGGAAACAGGGAAATGATTCAAGGCATCAGGGATGTTCTTCAGCTGAGAATCTGCTTGTTCCAGGTTCTTACAGGAAAACAGGGAATGATTTATCAGTTATCTCCTCTCTTGATTTCCTTGAATCCAATCTCCTTTCAAATTGGCAGCATTTCATATTTAGGGGGATCTCAGTGTCCCTCTGAGCAGGGTTTATCCCCTCTGGGGGCTTTGCAGGGCTCTGCTCCAGCCCAGCTCATTGGAGCACTCCTGGCATGAAGTTGTAACAACAAAAGTGTTTTAGATGTTTGAAGCTGAACCATAATTTTATTTTATATTTTTTTTTCTACATGGATACACTGTGTGGCTCCAATGCACCTTCCTTCTATAGCACAGATTTTAGGAAGCCAATAAATCCCAAGTTCCTCCTGTTGCAAAAACCTCTCCTGTTCCCACACACATTCCCCAAGCCCTGCTGGCTCTGGGTCTAACAGGGTATCTCAATTTTCTTCATTTTCTCTCTAGCAAACAGAGCTTTTCTAAATCTTTCAAAATGATCCCATACCATTCTTATAATTTAATTTGGTGTTCCAGAGAGAGTCTTAATTTTTTGTATATTGCTGGAGTGTAACTGCCATAATAAAGGACAATTTTGAGGTGATAAAACGCACCAGGAATGTCATTAAACATGCAGCAAAGGTCTGACACAATGGAATTAAGCATTAATGAATAACATACCAGAAATATTAGTCTTCTGTATCAGTTTAGGTGTTCTGGTGTTGGGTTATGATGAGGGTTAATGTGAAAAAATGAAACAATAAACAAGATTAGCAAAAATAAAATTCAAAAATGATTCAGTACATTCTTCATGTGTAGAAAGTTTCTGAGTTAAAGCTGTTTGGTATCCACAGGGATCCTTCTCTTGGATAACTTGTTGTAGTTTCATGTTTTAATGTAATTTTATTATTGGTGCACTTTTCATTTTTACAATTGAATTATGATACTGTGGAGATGTAATTTAAATTTGAGCCCATCTGCAGATCAGGGCTGTTGTAAACTTCCTTTATGGGCATAAGCAGGAACTTTGTAGCTCTTGGTAAGCAGGAGATTAAGGATATCCACTGTTCCTGGTAATGACCCAACAGTCCAATCCAGAGTCTTGTTAGAACTTTGATTTTGGAGACAAGGGCCCAGCTGTCATTTCTAGATCTCTCTATTAGCCATTTCTTTAACTTGAAGTTCTTTTTTTCCTGAGGATTCTGAATATTCTGTGCTGATTTGGCCCAGCAAATCCAGGCAGAATGAAATCCAGCCGGTTTTCTTTGAATGTGCCTTGGTGTGTTTTAATTTTGGGGGTCAGAATAAATTAATTTATTCCCATTTCTGGCTGCGTGGGATGGCAGGAACTTTTCTACCAGTCATCTGATTTCCACAGATTAAAATCCCTTTGCAGTGCCTCAGGCAGAGCTGGTGCTGGATCACCCCAGGATCTCCTCCAGGTTCTGCATCCCAGCTTTCCTGGGGACATGGAGCAGGACTGGAGCTGTCGGATAAATGCTTGGGATCTTTCTTCTGGAGTGTTCTGATGACCCCAGCCCATCCCTGGTGGGCTCCCACACTGGTGGCACCTCGTGCCCCAATGGGACAGGGGAATATTGGGGATTCAGGTTGGTGTGCTGTGAATCTGCAACTTTGGGAATGGCACTGGAAGTTTTCCTACATTAGAGTGATTTACTGAAAATCTGATTTATTCCCTGTAAGAGGCTGAGGGCTGGTCCTGCAGCATGGACATGGAGGTGTTTATTCTGGGTTTTACTGAAATGTGAAATCCCTCACATAACAAAACCCCACCTCAGCCCCCTCCCTGCCACAGAGGCTCCTGCTCTGCTCTGAACGTGAGTCGTGTATTGACTTCCCAGTGACTGTTCCTTGCAGATTTGGTGTTTTGTGGCAGCTGTTTGAACAGCTCTCTCTCCCTGCTGAGGAGTTTGACACCAAACAAGCTGCCAGCCCCGGCTGCACTTCCAGAGTATCAAATAATCTGTGTCGTTCCAGTTCCTCTAGGATGTGACTCTGCTTTATCAGGGAAATATCCTCAATTGTGAGATTGGAGTTTTCACATGGGGAGAATACTGACTTCTCTAACTCACTCTTCAGTGTTGCTGCCATTAGTTTTCTGTCTGCAGAATATATGAGGTTCACCAGTAAAATTCATTGCAGCTCATAAATTGTATATGCAGGGTAGAGAAGGATATGCCAGAGCCCAGCAGTGACATAAAAAAAGTACATAGCAGTGAAAAAACCCTACTATGTGCCTTTGAGGTTTATTTTGTTTCTTCCCCAGTTAATTCCTCTCCTTTGCCTGCCCCAAGCTGAGGTTAAACTGTATTTCCCTCTGTGTGATGGGGGTCCTGCTTGTTGGATCATGGTGGGACCACAGCAGCTCCCTGGCAGGGTCTTTCCCAGGGATCAGAAATCTTCCACACTTGAAGACTTCTTGTTTTTATTGTTTAGGTTAAAATTCTAGTTGCCATCTGTACTTAACCTGATCTTTTCCCACCCTTCCCAATAAGCCTTTGTTAAAATCCTAATTTGAGGATGTTTTCTGTGCTGATGAGCAGCAAGAAAGGTCCTCAAATCCCTGCCAGTGGAGGATGAGCTGTGCCGAGCCAGGCAATGCCAAAGGCTTTGTCTGTTGTTCCCATAACTTTAATAAACATCCAGGAGGCAGCTCCTGGCAGCTGCTAATTTTAAAGTAACACATTAATCAAATTAATTGAGAGTTCCTCTTAATAATCAGCAGCAACAACATAACTTTGTGATGTTTTCAGTGTTGCTAAAAGTAATTCCCCCCCCACCCCAAAAAGAGGATCTCTGCAGATAAATCAGCTGAAAAAGTGTTAAATTTCTCTTTTGCTACCTGATAATCCAATTAAGTGGTGATAAGAAAAATAGCTCCTGGAGAATTTCAGGGAAGCAGAATAATGTACTTAGTGTTGTACCAGAATCCAAATACCACATAATCGTGGGTATCCATGGATACTGAAGCAACACTTTGATTACCAGATACATCCATTACCCTTAAATACCAGCGCTGGGGGTTTAATGCCCCGACCAATTTAGCGCGTGACTGCTCCAGCCTCGGGGAACCCTCCTGGGGATCTGCTCCAGAGCAGCACAGGAGCTGGCAGGGGGGGGAAAGGAAGGCAGCCAGGATATTTTTGAGACTCTCTTCCCAGCTCCCGTGTGCTCTCAGCTGCCACCCAGCCGGCTCCATCCCCCTGCCCTCCGGCTGCCGGGAGCTGCAGCGTCCTGGGATGTGGCCTGACCCCTGTGCCATGTCTGTGACTCTGGAGCGGGATTCCCAGGAAAAACCATCACATGATAATGGTTTAGAGTGCTTGTGCTGTTGGGAGTCACTCCACAGTGGGTGGATGGCCTTGATGTCCCAACCTTTGATCACGGCAGGATGAGCGTGTTGGTTGTCTCACAGCACAGGAGACACAAAGCCATGGAATCAGAAAATCCTATAATGGTTTACTTGGAAGGAGCCTTAAAGCTCATCCAGTGCCACCCCCTGCCATGGGCAGGGACACCTTCCACCGGCCCAGGTTGCTCCAAGCCCCGTCCAACCTGGCCTTGGACACTTCCAGGGATCCAGGGGCAGCCACAGCTTCTCCAGGTGTGTCAGAGCAGCCCCAGTTTGGTCTCAGGTGGCTTTTGGCTCCAGAGTCCAACCCTTTGCCACAGCCCTTGGTGCCAGTGAGAGCACGTGTCACTCCCTCAGTCCATCAGGGGTAGTGGATCACTGCAGGAATTCATGGCAAAGGCCTGAATTTGCAACTTTCATGTTGCTGCCACTTAATTTTCTGAGAGGTTTTTCCCTGGTGAGTGCAGTGCATTAACCTGACAGGTTAAATGACTGTGCACACGTTTCCTGGTGGAACAGGAATGCGGGACAAGAATATGGAAGCTGAACTTATCCTACCTGTGCCATTTGGACAATCCATCCCCAGCTCCTTGGGCACCTCTGCTTGCTGAGAGTGGTAAATGCCAGGGGGCCCTGCCTGCCACGGGCTCCTCCAGAGGGATGGGAGCACTGTTATCCCAGCCTGGGGCTTGGATGTGAGCAGCAGCTCATGGGCTGCTGGGATGGATCACTGCTGCTGCAGGACCTTTGTGCTCTGCTGTCAGAGCTGCCTGGGGTGGATTTGAGCTGAGCAAGCTGGAAAATAACACACTTTGACCCCTTTGGGTGGCTTTGGGGCTGTATTTGTTGCTCATGCCTCTATTTGCTCTTTGGGGCTGCATTCCCAGTCCTCTCACCTTTTCTGGCTGAAGGTGATGGGAAGTGATGAAGGACTGCAAAGGACCTTCACAGCAGCTTCAGATGTGTGTAAATAATGGCTCCATCCAGCACAGAGGAGCCCTTTGGTCCCAGTGCCATAAAATACATCTGCTCCTGCTCTGCTCTGTCACAGTGGGAGCCTCTCAAAAGGACACTGTGGAGGGAAGGAATAAATTTCCAAGTGACAAATCCTGGAGCTCTGTAGCACTCTGGGGGTTGGATTGGTTTTTTTCCTTTCTTTTCTGTCAATGAATTCTCCAAAGTTGCCACGTCCTTGTTTTACAAGAGAAATTGGAGTCTCTCGGGGGAGGTTTGGAGTAGCTTGGCTTGGAGTGATGGAGTGCCAGGGAGGGCACAGGGACTTCCCAGCAGCAGATAATAACTTGAAATTCTCCTTAGGCTTGATGCCAGGGCGGAGAGATGTTCCCCCAGCAGAAGTGGATGGCTTCCCTGGCTGCTGTGCCTGGGTGGTGCCCTGGCCCTGCCATGGAGCAGGATGCTCAGAGCCAGGGCTGGCTGGGGGAGCTGTGCTTTTAACCAGCTGCAATCCCTGCCAAGTGGGCCATTCCAGGGAAGCTGGATGGCACTGCTCACGGGTTTGAGCTCGTTCTGCCTAATTCTGACTGGGGAAAAAAAAGAGAGCGTTTTAAACTCTTTAGATTTTTGAACTCACTAGCAGCGAGGCTTTGTCTCTCCATTTAAAAATGAAGTTTATTTTTAAAAACCTGTATTGTTTTCTTTGAAAAAAAAAACAACACAAAAACACCAGGTTGCGAAAATTTCAGGTTGTGATAATTGTGAAACAAAACAAAGGATTTTGTGTGACTCAGAGAAAAACTTGGGAGTTATTATTCTCTTTTATTCTTTCCCTGCCTTTCCTTTTCACTGTTTTATTTCTTCCCACCAAACCAGTCCTTCTTCCCCCAGAGCTTTTGGAGCAGCCAGCACAGCAGAGCTGCTCTGCCTTCAGGCAGCCCCTGCATCTCAGCTTCTCTGTGCCTCAAACAAGGGAAAATGAGCCTGCCCTGCTCTGGGAGGTGCTCAGGGACCTGCACGGGAGTCAGATTTTCCCATTTTAAGGGCTGAGTTTGGTTTTCACGGCTGTTCCAGGGGTTCCTCCAGGTGTTGCTGTGGCTGCTGTGCCCTGGGTTGGAGGATGATGCTCCTTTGGCAGATGGTGGGTGCTGGGGGATGAACCTCAACCTCCTCCTCCTCCTCCCCCTGTAGGATCCCTCCACACAAACACCTTCTCCACTGCCTCGTTTAACAGTACTTTTAGATCTGTATTTTAAAGCGTATCTGTGAATCTCTCCTTTGTCCTGCTGCCTTTTAATTAACTCATCCCCACTGCTGGTTCTTATTAAGCAGCTCTGATATGTTATTAATTAACACACTGTGCAGTAGAGTGGGGGAGGTTGGTATCTGAGATGCCATAAAAGATGAAAGTGTTTACCACTGAGAAACAAAATAATTAAGGCAAAAGTTGTGTTTTCATCTGCCAGCAACAAGCAGAATATCACTGGAGATGGGATGGTTTTTTCTTTTATTTTTCCTAAAACAACCTAAACAACTGTGCTATGGGAGCTGTGCTGGCAGTGAGCCTTTCTCTGCCCTGGCTGGGGGTGTCCCTGTTCCCTGCTCACACTCTGTGCCATGTTTCCTGTGTATTTATGAGAAGTCCCATTCACAGATGTACTTTATCTCGAGGCTTCAATATTTGGGTCTCTCCAGCCCAGTTGGTGATGGGCATTGGAACAAATAAGGATTTTCTTGATCTTTATCCTTGATTTTCATTTTTATCCTTTTTTGTTTGTTTGTTTGTTTGGGTTTTGGTTGTTGTTTTTTTTGCTTTACCAATATTTCAACTCCTTGGGTCTTCCTATTCCAGATAAGTCATTCCAGTGGAAACATTTTCCCTCAATAGCCTTCAACTTACAAAATCAAGAAGAATTTCAACCCTTTGCTGAGACAAAATTTGTGTAATACACCTCCAGCATCACTTGCCTTTCACCCTGTTGGTTTTGGTTTTTTTTAAAATCAGTTTCAGCTTATTCAGGTTACCGTTTGGATTGGTTTATTTTTTTTAATTCCTCTATTTTCAATCCTTCCACTGACCACATATTTGCTTATTTTGCTTTTCTACAACATTGGGTTTTCCCACCTGTTTAAACCACAGCCCTACCCAGCCACGAGGACTGTGTGTATCAGAGCTCTCTGTGCAAAAAAAATAACGGTATGAATATGAAATAATGGTAAGAATATGAAATAATGGTAAGAATATGAAATAATGGTGTGAATATGAA